>NW_027458407.1:0-51662 GCF_050624435.1 Tenrec ecaudatus
GGTTACCTAGCGGGCACTTGGACTATCTAGGTTAACTAACGGGCACTTGGACTATGTAGGTTCCCTAGCGGCCCTTGGACTATGTAAGTTCCCTAGCGGGCACTTGGACTATGTGGGTTCCCTAGCGGGCATTTGGACTATCTAGGTTACCTAACGGGCACTTGGACTATGTAGGTTACCTAGCGGGCACTTGGACTGTCTAGGTTACCTAGCGGGCACTTGGATTATCTAGGTTAATGAACGGGCACTTGGAGTATGTAGGTTGCCAAGCCGCCACTTAACTATCTAGGTTAGCTAACAGGCACGTGGACTATCTAGGTTCCCTAGCGGGCACTTGTACTATCCAAGTTACCTAGTTGGCACTTGGACTATGTAGGTCAACTAGCGGGCCCTTGGACTATCTAGGTTAGCTAACGGGCACTTGGACTATGTATGTTCCAGAGCGGGCACTTGGATTATGTAGGTTTCCCAGCGGGCATTTAGACTATGTAGGTTTCCTTGCTGGTATTTGGACTATGTAGGTTACCTAGCGGGCACTTGGACTATGTAGGTTCCCTAACGGGCACTTGGACTATGTAGGTTCCCTAGCAGTCACGTGGACTATGTAGGTTCCCTAGAAGGCACTTGGACTAGGTAGGTTAACTAGCGGGCACTTGGACTATCCAGGTTACCAAGCGGGCACTTGGACTATGTAGGTTATTCATCAGGCACTTGGACTATCTAGGTTACCTAGCAGGCACTTGGAGTATGTAGGTTACCTAGCGGACACTTGGACGATTTAGGTTAACTAGCGGGCACTTGGACTATCTAGGTAAACTAGCGGGCCCTTTGACTATCTAGGTTTACTAGCGGGCACTTGGACTATCTAGGTTAACTAGCGGGCACTTGAACTATGTAGTTTCCCTAGCAGGCATTTGGATTATTTAGGTTACCTAGTGGGCACTTGGACTATGTAGGTTACCTAGCGGACACTTGGACTACGTAGGTTAACTACAAGGCACTTGGACTGTCTAGGTTACCTAGCGGGCATTTGGACTATCTAGGTTAATGAACGGGCACTTGGACTATGTAGGTTAACTAGCGGACACTTCGACTATCTAGGTTAGCTAAAGGGCAATTGGACTATCTAGGTTCCCTAGCGGGCACTTGGACTATTTAGGTTACCTAGCAGGCAATTTGACTATCTAGGTTAACTAACGGGCACTTGGACTATGTAGGTTGCCTAGCGAGCACTTGGAATATGTGGGTTCCCTAGCGGGCACTTGAACTATGTAGGTTCCCTATAGGGTACTTGGACTGTCTAGGTTAACTAGTGGGCCCTTGGATTATGTAGTTCCCTAGAGGGCACTTGGGCAATCTACGTTAACTAGCGGGCACTTGGACTATGTAGTTTAACGAACGGGCACTTCGACTATGTAGTTTACCTAGTAGGCACTTGGACTATGTAGGTTATCTAGTGGGCACTTGGACTATCTATGTTACCAAGTCGGCCCTTGGACTATGTAGGTTTCCTAGCGGGCACTTGGACTATCTAGGTTAACGAAGGGGCACATGGACTATGTAGGTAACCTAGCGGGCACTTGGACAGTCTAGGTTACCTAGCGGGCACTTGGACTATGCAGGTTGACGAACGGGCACTTGGACTATGTAGGTTACCTAGCGGGCACTTGCACTATGTAGGATCCCTATTGGACATTTGGACTACTTTGGTTACCTAACAGGCACTTGACCTATCTAGGTTAACTTGTGGGCACTTGGACTATCTAGGTCAACTAGCGGGCCCTTGTACTATGTAGGTTAACTAGCGAGCACTTGGACTATCTAGATTAACTAGCGGACCTTGGACTATGTAGGTTAACTAACGGGCACTTTGACTATCTAGGTTACATAGGGGGCACTTGGACTATGTAGGTTAACTAGCGAGCACTTGGACTCTAGGTTACCTAGCGGGCACTTGGACTATCTATGTTACCTAGCGGGCCCTTGGACTATCTAGGTTAACGAACGGGCACTTGGAATATGCAGGTAACATAGCGGCCACTTGGACTGTCTAGGTTACCTAGCGGGGACTTTGACTAACTAGGTTACATAGCGGGCACTTGGACTATGTAGGTTAACTAGCGAGCACTTGGATTCTAGGTTACCTAGCGGGCACTTGGACTATCTAGGTTACCTAGCAGGCCCTTGGACTATGTAGGTTTCCTAGCGGGCACTTGGACTATCTAGGTTAACGAACGGGCACTTGGAATATGCAGGTAACATAGCGGCCACTTGGACTGTCTAGGTTACCTAGCGGGGACTTTGACTAACTAGGTTACATAGCGGGCACTTGGACTATGTAGGTTAACTAGCGAGCACTTGGATTCTAGGTTACCTAGCGGGCACTTGGACTATCTAGGTTACCTAGCAGGCCCTTGGACTATGTAGGTTTCCTAGCGGGCACTTGGACTATCTAGGTTAACGAACGGTCATTGGATTATGTAGGTAACACCTAGCGGGCACTTGGACAGTCTAGGTTACCTAGCGGGCACCTGGACTACCTAGGTTAACGAACGGGCACTTGGACTATGTAGGGTACCTAGCGGGCACTTGGACTATGTAGGATCCCTATCAGACATTTGGACTACTTAGGTTACCTAGCGGGCACTTGGACTATCTTGGTTAACTAGCGGGAACTTGGACTATCTAGGTCAACTAGCGGGCCCTGGTACTATGTAGGTTAACTAGCGAGCACTTGGACAATCTAGGTTAACTAGTGGACCTTGGACTATGTAGGTTAACTAGCCGGCCCTTGGACTATGTATGTTAACTAGCAGGCACTTGGACGATCTAGGTTAACTAGCGGGCACTTGGACTATGTAGGTTCCCTAGCGGGCATTTGGACTATGTAGATAACCTAGCAGGCACTTAGACTTTGTAGGTTACCTAGCGGGCACTTGGACTATCTAGGTTAACTAACGGGCACTTGGACTATGTAGGTTGCCTAGCGGGCACTTGGATTATGTAGGTTCTCTATCGGGCACTTGGACTATGTAGATTAACTAGCGGGAACTTGGACTGTCTAGGTTACCTAGCGAGCACTTGGATTATCTAGGTTAACGAACGGGCACTTGGACTATGTAGCTTGCCTAGCGGGCCCTTGGAGTATCTAGGTTACCGAACGGACACTTGGATTATGTCGGCCCACTAGGGGGCCCTTGGACGATCTAGGTTACCTAGCGGGTACTTGAATTATCTAGGTTAACTAGCGGGCACTTGCACTATCTAGGTTACCTAGCGGGCACTTGGACTATCTATGTTAGGTAACGGGCACTTGGACTATCTAGGTTACCTAGCGGGAACTTGGACAATGTTAGTTACCTAGCGGGCACTTGGACTATCTACGTTACCTAACGGGCCCTTTGACTATCTAGATTACACAGCGGGCACTTGGACTGTGTAGGTTAAATAGCGAGCACTTGGACTCTAGGTTACCTAGCGGGCACTTGGAATATCTAGGTTACCTTGTGGGCCCTTGGACTATGTAGGTTTCCTAGCGGGCACTTGGACTATCTAGGTTAACGAACGGGCACTTGGACTATGTAAGTAACCTAGCGGGCACTAGGACAGTCTAGGTTACCTAGCGGGCACTTGGACAATGTAAGTTAGCTAGCGGGCACTTGGACTATCTAGGTTACCTAACGGGCACTTGGAGAATGTAGGTTAACTAGGGGGCACTAGGACTATGTAGGTAACCTAGCGGGCACTTGGACAGTCTAGGTTACCTAGTGGGCCCTTGGACTATGTAGGTTTCCTAGCGGGCACTTGGACTATCTAGGTTAACTAGCGGACCTTGGACTATGTGGGTTAACTAGCTGGCCCTTGGACTATGTAGGTTAACTAGCGGGCACTTGGACGATCTATGTTAACTAGAGGGCACTTGGACTATCTAGGTTACCTAGCGGGCACTTGGACTATGTAGGTTCCCAGGCGGGCATTTGGACTATATAGATAACCTAGCGGGCACTTAGACTTTGTAGGTTACCTAGCGGGCACTTGGACTATCTAGGTTACCTAGCTGGCACTTGAAATATCTACGTAGCCTAGCGGGTTCTTGGAGTATGTAGGTTACCTAGCGGGCTGTTGGATTATCTAGGTTACCTAAAGGGCACTTTGACTATCTATGTTACCTAGCGGGCCCTTGGACTATGTAGGTTTCCTAGCGGGCACTTGGATTATGTAAGTTCCCTAACGGGCACTTGGACTATGTGCGTTAACTAGAGGGCATTTGGACTATGTAGTTTACCTAGCGGGCACTTGGACTATGTAGGTTCCTTATCGGGCACTTGGAGAATGTAGGTTAACTAGGGGGCACTAGGACTATGTAGGTTATCTAGCGGGCCCTTGGACTATCTAGGTTGCCGAACGGACACTTGGATTATGTCGGACCACTAGGGGGCCCTTGGACGATCTAGGTTACCTAGCGAGCACTTGGATTATCTAGGTTAACGAACGGTCATTGGACTATGTAGGTAACACCTAGCGGGCACTTGGACAGTCTAGGTTACCTAGCGGGCACTTGGACTACCTAGGTTAACGAACGGGCACTTGGACTATGTAGGGTACCTAGCGGGCACTTGGACTATGTAGGATCCCTATCGGACATTTGGACTACTTAGGTTACCTAGCGGGCACTTGGACTATCTAGGTTAACTAGCGGGAACTTGGACTATATAGGTCAACTAGCGGGCCCTGGTACTATGTAGGTTAACTAGCGAGCACTTGGACAATCTAGGTTAACTAGTGGACCTTGGACTATGTAGGTTAACTAGCGGGCCCTTGGACTATGTATGTTAACTAGCGGGCACTTGGACGATCTAGGTTAACTAGCGGGCACTTGGACTATGTAGGTTCCCTAGCGGGCATTTGGACTATGTAGATAACCTAGCAGGCACTTAGACTTTGTAGGTTACCTAGCGGGCACTTGGACTATCTAGGTTAACTAACGGGCACTTGGACTATGTAGGTTGCCTAGCGGGCACTTGGATTATGTAGGTTCTCTATGGTGCACTTGGACTATGTAGATTAACTAGCGGGAACTTGGACTGTCTAGGTTACCTAGCGAGCACTTGGATTATCTAGGTTAACGAACGGGCACTTGGACTATGTAGGTTGCCTAGAGGGCCCTTGGAGTATCTAGGTTACCGAACGGACACTTGGATTATGTCGGCCCACTAGGGGGCCCTTGGACGATCTAGGTTACCTAGCGGGTACTTGAATTATCTAGGTTAACTAGCGGGCACTTGCACTATCTAGGTTACCTAGCGGGCACTTGGACTATCTATGTTAGGTAACGGGCACTTGGACTATCTAGGTTACCTAGCGGGAACTTGGACAATGTTAGTTACCTAGCGGGCACTTGGACTATCTACGTTACCTAACGGGCCCTTTGACTATCTAGATTACACAGCGGGCACTTGGACTGTGTAGGTTAAATAGCGAGCACTTGGACTCTAGGTTACCTAGCGGGCACTTGGAATATCTAGGTTACCTTGTGGGCCCTTGGACAATGTAGGTTTCCTAGCGGGCACTTGGACTATCTAGGTTAACGAACGGGCACTTGGACTATGTAGGTTAAATAGCGAGCACTTGGACTCTAGGTTACCTAGCAGGCACTTGGACTATCTAGGTTACCTTGTGGGCCCTTGGACTATGTAGGTTTCCTAGCGGGCACTTGGACTATCTAGGTTAACGAACGGGCACTTGGACTATGTAGGTAACCTAGCGGGCACTTGGACAATGTAAGTTAGCTAGCGGGAACTTGGACTATCTAGGTTACCTAACGGGCACTTGGAGAATGTAGGTTAACTAGGGGGCACTAGGACTATGTAGGTAACCTAGGGGGCACTTGGACAGTCTAGGTTACCTAGTGGGCCCTTAGACTATGTAGGTTTCCTAGCGGGCACTTGGACTATCTAGGTTAACTAGCGGACCTTGGACTATGTGGGTTAACTAGCTGGCCCTTGGACTATGTAGGTTAACTAGCGGGCACTTGGACGATCTAGGTTAACTAGAGGGCACTTGGACTATCTAGGTTACCTAGCGGGCACTTGGACTATGTAGGTTCCCAGGCGGGCATTTGGACTATATAGATAACCTAGCGGGCACTTAGACTTTGTAGGTTACCTAGCGGGCACTTGGACTATCTAGGTTACCTAGCTGGCACTTGAAATATCTACGTAGCCTAGCGGGTTCTTGGAATATGTAGGTTACCTAGCGGGCTGTTGGATTATCTAGGTTACCTAAAGGGCACTTTGACTATCTATGTTACCTAGCGGGCCCTTGGACTATGTAGGTTTCCTAGCGGGCACTTGGATTATGTAAGTTCCCTAACGGGCACTTGGACTATGTGCGTTAACTAGAGGGCATTTGGACTATGTAGTTTACCTAGCGGGCACTTGGACTATGTAGGTTCCTTATCGGGCACTTGGAGAATGTAGGTTAACTAGGGGGCACTAGGACTATGTAGGTTATCTAGCGGGCCCTTGGACTATCTAGGTTACCTAGCGGGCATTTGGATTATGTAGGCTCCCTAGCGGGCATTTGGACTATATAGATTCCTTAGCGGGCACTTAGACTTTGTAGGTTACCTAGCGGGCACTTGGACTACTTTGGTTACCTAGCGGGCACTTGGACTATCTAGGTTAACTAGCGGGCACTTGGTCTATCTAGCTCAACTAGGGGGCCCTTGTACTATGTAGGTTGCTTAGTGGGCACTTGGACTATCTAGGTTAGGTAATGGGCACTTGGACTATCTAGGTTAGGTAAAGGGCACTTGGACTATCTAGGTTACCTAGCGGGAACTTGGACAATGTAAGTTACCTAGCGGTCACTTTGACTATCTAGGTTACCTAACGGGCACTTTGACTATCTATGTTACCTAGTGGGCCCTTGGACTATGTAGGTTTCCTAGCGGGCACTTGGACTATCTAGGTTAACGAACGGGCACTTGGACTATGTAGGTAACCTAGCGGGCACTTGGACAGTCTAGGTTACCTAGCGGGCACTTGGAGTATCTAGGTTAATGAACGGGCACTTGGACTATGTAGGTTACCCAGCGGGCACTTGGACTATGTAGGATCCCTATCGGACATTTGGACTACTTTGGTTACCTAGAGGGCACTTGACCTATCTAGGTTATCTTGCGGGCACTTGGACTATCTAGGTCAACTAGCGGGCCCTTGTACTATGTAGGTTAACTAGCGAGCACTTGGACTATCTAGGTTAACTAGCGGACCTTGAACTATGTAGGTTAACTAACGGGCCCTTGGGCTATGTAGGTTAACTAGCGGGCACTTGGACGATCTAGGTTAACTAGAGGGCACTTGGTCTATCTAGGTAACCTAGCGGGCACTTGGACTATGTAGGTTGCCTAGCGGCATTTGGACTATATAGATAACCTAGCGGGCACTTAGATTTTGTAGGTTACCTAGCGGGCACTTGGACTATCTAGGTTACCTAGCTGGCACTTGAACTATCTACGTAGCCTAGCGGGTTCTTGGAATATGTAGGTTACCTAGCGGGCTGTTGGACTATCTAGGTTAACTAACAGGCACTTGGACTATGTAAGTTCCCTACCGGGCTCTTGGACTATGTGCGTTAACTAGAGGGCATTTGGACTATGTAGGTTACCTAGCGGGCACTTGGACTATCTAGGTTACATAGCGGGCATTTGGATTATGTAGGCTCCCTAGCGGGCATTTGGACTATATAGATTCCTTAGCGGGCACTTAGACTTTGTAGGTTACCTAGCGAGCACTTGGACTATCTAGGTTACCTAGCTGGCACTTGAACTATCTACGTTACCTAGCGGGTACTTTGAGTATGTAGGTTACCTACTGTGCTGTTGGACTATCTAGGTTACCTAGCGGGTACTTGGACAATCTAGGTTAACTAACGGGCAATTGGACTATGTAGGTTGCCTAGCGAGCACTTGGACTATGTAGGTTCCCTAGCGGGGACTTGGACTATGTAGGTTCCCTATCGGGTATTTGGACTGTCTAGGTTAACTAGCGGGCAATTGGACTGTCTAGGTTACCTAGTGGGCACTTGGACTATGTATGTTCCCTAGCGGGCACTTGGGGTATCTATGTTACCTAGCGGGCACTTGGACTATGTAGGTTAACGAATGGGCACTTGCACTATGTAGGTTAACGAAAGGGCACTTTGACTATGTAGGTAACCTAGTGGTCACTTGGACTGTCTAGGTTACCTAGCGGGAACTTGGACACTGTAGGTTAACTAGCGGGCACTTGGACAATATAGGTTAACTAGCGGCCCCTTGGTCTATGTAGGTTAACTAGCAGGCTTTTGGACTATGTAAGTTAACTAGAGGGCACTTTGATGATTCTGGTTAACTAGCGGGCACTGGACAATCTAGGTTAACTAGCGGTCATTTGGACTATCTAGGTTAACTAGCAGGCGCTAGGACTATGTAGGTTCCCTAGCGGGCATTTGGACTATATAGATAACCTAGTGGGCACGTAGAATTTGTAGGTTACCTAGCGGGCACTTGGACTATCTAGGTTACCTAGCAGGCACTTGAACTATCTACGTAGCCTAGCAGGTTCTTGGAGTATATAGGTTACCTAGCGGGCTGTTGGACTATCTAGGTTACCTAGCGGGCACATGGACTATCTAGGTTAACACATGGGCACTTGGACTATGTAGGTTCCCTAGCGGGCCCTTGGACTATGTAAGTTCCCTAGCGGGCACTTGGACTATGTGGGTTAACTAGAGGGCATTTGGACTATGTAGGTTACCTAGCAGGCACAAGGACTATCTAGGTTACCTAGCGGGCATTTGGATTATGTAGGCTCCCTAGCGGGCATTTGGACTATATAGATTCCTTAGCGGGCACTTAGAGGTTTTAGGTTACCTAGCGGGCACTTGGACTATCTAGGTTACCTAACTGGCACTTGAACTATCTACGTTACCTAGCGGGTACTTGGAATATGTAGGTTACCTACCGGGCTGTTGGACTATCTAGGTTACCTAGCGGGCACTTGGACTATCTAGGTTAACTAACGGGCACTTGGACTATGTAGGTTCCCTAGCGGCCCTTGGACTATGTAAGTTCCCTAGCGGGCACTTGGACTATGTGAGTTCCCTAGCGGGCATTTGGACTATCTAGGTTACCTAACGGGCACTTGGACTATGTAGGTTAACTAGCGGGCATTTGGACTATGTAGGTTACCTAGCGGGCACTTGGACTGTCTAGGTTACCTAGCGGGCACTTGGATTATCTAGGTTAACGAACGGGCACTTGGAGTATGTAGGTTACCAAGCCGCCACTTAAATATCTAGGTTAGCTAACAGGCACTTGGACTATCTAGGTTCCCTAGCGGGCACATGTACTATCTAGGTTACCTAGCTGGCACTTGGACTATGTAGGTCAACTAGCGGGCCCTTGGACTATCTAGGTTAGCTAACGGGCACTTGGACTATGTATGTTCCAGAGCGGGCACATGGATTATGTAGGTTGCCTAGCGGGCATTTAGACTATGTAGGTTTCCTTGCTGGTGTTTGGACTATGTAGGTTACCTAGCGGGCACTTGGATTATGTAGGTTCCCTAACGGGCACTTGGACTATGTAGGTTCCCTAGCAGTCACGTGGACTATGTAGGTTCCCTAGAAGGCACTTGGACTAGCTAGGTTAACTAGCGGGCACTTGGACTATCCAGGTTACCAAGCGGGCACTTGGACTATGCAGGTTACCCAATGGGCACTTGGACTATCTAGGTTAACGAACGGACACTTGGACTATGTAGGTTATTCATCAGGCACTTGGACTATCTAGGTTACCTAGCCGGCACTTGGACTATGTTGGTTACCTAGCGGACACTTGGACGATTTAGGTTAACTAGCGGGCACTTGGACTATCTAGGTAAACTAGCGGGCCCTTTGACTATCTAGGTTTACTAGCGGGCACTTGGACTATCTAGGTTAACTAGCGGGCACTTGAACTATGTAGTTTCCCTAGCAGGCATTTGGATTATTTAGGTTACCTAGTGGGCACTTGGACTATGTAGGTTACCTAGCGGGCACTTGGACTACGTAGGTTAACTACAAGGCACTTGGACTGTCTAGGTTACCTAGCGGGCACTTGGACTATCTAGGTTAATGAACGGGCACTTGGACTATGTAGGTTAACTAGCGGACACTTCGACTATCTAGGTTAGCTAAAGGGCAATTGGACTATCTAGGTTCCCTAGCGGGCACTTGGACTATTTAGGTTACCTAGCAGGCAATTTGACTATCTAGGTTCCCTAGCGGGCACTTGGACTATTTAGGTTACCTAGCAGGCAATTTGACTATCTAGGTTAACTAACGGGCACTTGGACTATGTAGGTTGCCTAGCGAGCACTTGGACTATGTAGGTTCCCTAGCGGGCACTTGAACTATGTAGGTTCCCTATAGGGTACTTGGACTGTCTAGGTTAACTATTGGGCCCTTGGACTATGTAGTTCCCTAGATGGCACTTGGGCAATCTACGTTAACTAGCGGGCACTTGGACTATGTAGTTTAACGAACGGGCACTTGGACTATGTAGTTTACCTAGTAGGCACTTGGACTATGTAGGTTATCTAGCGGGCACTTGGACTACCTATGTTACCAAGTGGGCCCTTGGAGTATGTAGGTTTCCTAGCGGGCACTTGGACTATCTAGATTAACGAACGGGCACATGGACTATGTAGGTAACCTAGCGGGCACTTGGACAGTCTAGGTTACCTAGCGGGCACTTGGACTATCCAGGTAGACGAACGGGCACTTGGACTATGTAGGTTAACTAACGGGCACTTGGACTATGTAGGATCCGTATTGGACATTTGGACTACTTTGGTTACCTACCAGGCACTTGACCTATCTAGGTTAACTTGTGGGCACTTGGGCTATCTAGGTCAAGTAGCGGGCCCTTGTACTATGTAGGTTAACTAGCGAGCACTTGGACTATCTAGGTTAACTAGCGGACCTTGGACTATGTAGGTTAACTAAAGGGCTCTTGGACTATGTAGGATAACTAGCGGGCACTTGGACGATCTAGGTTAACTAGAGGGCACTTGGACTATCTAGGTTACCTAGCGGGCACTTGGACTATGTAGGTTCCCTAGCGGGCATTTGGACTATATAGATAACCTAGCGGGCACTTAGACTTTGTAGGTTACCTAGCGGGCATTTGGACTATCTACGTAGCCTAGCAGGTTCTTGGAGTATGTAGGTTACCTAGCGGGCTGTTGGACTATCTAGGTTACCTAGCGGGCACATGGACTATCTAGGTTAACACACGGGCACTTGGACTATGTAGGTTCCCTAGCGGGCCCTTGGATTATGTAAATTCCCTAGCGGGTACTTGGACTATGTGGGTTAACTCGAGGGCATTTGGACTATGGAGGTTACCTAGCGGGCACTTGGACTATCTAGGTTACCTAGCGGGCATTTGGATTATGTAGGCTCCCTAGCGGGCATTTGGCCTATATAGATTCCTTAGCGGGCACTTAGAGATTGTAGGTTACCTAGCGGGCACTTGGACTATCTAGGTTACCTAGCTGGCACTTGAACTATCTACGTTACCTAGCGGGTACTTGGAGTATGTAGGTTACCTACCGGGCTGTTGGACTATCTAGGTTACCTAGGGGCAATTGGACTATCTAGGTTAACAAGCGGGCACTTGGACTATCTAGGTTAACTAGCGGGCGCTTGGACTATGTGGGTTCCCTAGCGGGCATTTGGACTATATAGGTTACCTAGCGGGCACTTGGACTATCTAGGTTAACTGGCGGGCACTTGGACTATGTATGTTCCAGAGCGGGCAATTGGACTATGTAGGTTCCCTAGTGGGCACTTGGACTATCTAGATTCCCTAAAGGCCACTTGGACTCTCTAGGTTACCGAACGGGCACTTGGACTATCTAGGTTACCTAGCGGGAACTTGGACTATGTAGGTTAACTAGCGGACAATTGGACGATCTAGGTTAACTAGCGGACAATTGGACGATCTAGGTTAACTAGCGGACACTTGCACTATGTAGGTTACCTAGCGGGCACTTGGACTATGTAGGTTAACTAGCAGGCCCTTGAACTATCTAGGTTTCCTAGCAGGCACTTGGACTATGAAGGTTAACTAGCGGGCACTTGCACTCTCTAGGTTACCTAGCGGGCACTTGGACTATCTAGGTTAACTAGCGGGCACTTGGACTATGTAGGTTACCTAGCAGACACTTGCACTATGTAGGTTACCTAGCGGGCACTTGGACTATGTAGGTTAACTAGAGGACACTTGGACGATCTAGGTTAATAGCGGGCACTTGGACGATCTAAGTTAACTAACGGGCACTTGGACAATCAAAGTTAACAAGTGAGCCCTTGGACTATATAGGTTAACTAGCGGGCCCTTGGACTATCTAGGTGAAATAGATAGCACTAGGAATATATAGGTTCCCTAGCGGGCACTTGGACTATGTAGGTTAACGTACAGGCACTTGGACTATGCAGGTAACCTAGCGGGCACTTGGACTGTCTAGGTTACATAGTGGGCACTTGGACTTCTAGGTTAACGAACGGGCACTTGGAATATGTATGTTGCCTAGCGGGTACTTGGACAATCTAGGTTAGGTAACGGGCACTTGGACTATCTAGGTTACCTAGCGGGAACTTGGACAATGTAGGTTACCTAGCAGGCACTTGGACTATCTAGGTTAACTAGCGCGCACTTGGACTATCGAGGTTACCTAGCGGGCACTTGGACTATCTAGCTTACCTAGCGGGCCCTTGGACTATGTAGGTTACGTAGCGGGCACTTGGACTATCTAGGTTAACGAATGGGCACTTGGACTATGTAGGTAACCTAACGGGCACTTGGACTGTCTAGGTTACCTAGCGGGCACTTTGATTATCTAGGTTAACTTGCAGACCTTGGACTATGTAGGTTAACTAGCGGGCCCTTGGACTATGTAGGTTACCTAGCGGGCTCTTGGACTATCTTGGTTTCCTAGCAGGCACTTGGACTATGTACTTTGCCTAGCGCCCACTTGGACTATCTAGGTTACCTAGCAGGGACTTGGACTATGTACGTCCCCTAGTGGGCACTAGGACTATCTAGGTTACCTAGCAGGCACTTGGATTATGAGGGATCCCTAGCGGGCACTTGGACTATCTAGGTTAACTAGCGGGCACTTGGACTATGTAGGTTAACGAACAGGCACTTGGACTATGCAGGTAACCTAGCGGGCACTTGGACTGTCTAGGTTACATAGCGGGCACTTGGACTTCTAGGTTAACGAACGTGCACTTGGACTATGTATGTTGCCTAGCGGGCACGTGGACTATCTAGGTTCGGTAACGGGCACTTGGACTTTGTAGGTTACCTAGCGGGCACTTGGACTATCTAGGTTACCTAGCTGGCACTTGAACTATCTACTTTACCTAGCGGGTACTTGGAGTATGTAGGTTACCTACCGGGCTGTTGGACTATCTAGGTTACCTAGCGGGCACTTGGACTATCTAGGTTAACTAACGGACAATTGGACTATGTAGGTTGCCTAGCGAGCACTTGGACTATGTAGGTTCCCTAGCGGACACTTGGACTATGTAGGTTCTCTATCTGGTATTTGGACTGTCTAGGTTAACTAGCGGGCAATTGGACTCTCTAGGTTACCTAGTGGGCACTTGGACTATGTATGTTCCCTAGCGGGCACTTAGACTATGTAGGTTCCCTAGCGGGCATTTGGACTATATAGATAACCTAGCGGGCACTTAGACTTTGTAGGTTACCTAGCGGGCACTTGGACTATCTAGGTTACCTAGCTGGCACTTGAACTATCTACGTAGCCTAGCAGGTTCTTGGAGTATATAGGTTACCTAGCGGGCACATGGACTATCTAGGTTAACACACGGGCACTTGGACTATGTAGTTTCCCTAGCGGGCCCTTGGACTATGTAAGTTCCCTAGCGGGCACATGGACTATGTGGGTTAACTAGAGGGCATTTGGACTATGTAGGTTACCTAGCGGGCACATGGACTATCTAGGTTAACTAGCGGGCATTTGGATTATGTAGGCTCCCTAGCGGGCATTTGGACTATATAGATTCCTTAGCGGGCACTGTAGAGGTTGTAGGTTACCTAGCGGGCACTTGGACTATCTAGGTTACCTAACTGGCACTTGAACTATCTACGTTACCTAGCGGGTACTTGGAATATGTAGGTTACCTACCGGGCTGTTGGACTATCTAGGTTACCTAGCGGGCACTTGGACTATCTAGGTTAACTAACGGGCACTTGGACTATGTAGGTTCCCTAGCGGCCCTTGGACTATGTAAGTTCCCTAGCGGGCACTTGGACTATGTGGGTTCCCTAGCGGGCATTTGGACTATCTAGGTTACCTAACGGGCACTTGGACTATGTAGGTTACCTAGCGGGCACTTGGACTGTCTAGGTTACCTAGCGGGCACTTGGATTATCTAGGTTAATGAACGGGCACTTGGAGTATGTAGGTTGCCAAGCTGCCACTTAACTATCTAGGTTAGCTAACAGGCACGTGGACTATCTAGGTTCCCTAGCGGGCACTTGTACTATCCAAGTTACCTAGTTGGCACTTGGACTATGTAGGTCAACTAGCGGGCCCTTGGACTATCTAGGTTAGCTAACGGGCACTTGGACTATGTATGTTCCAGAGCGGGCACTTGGATTATGTAGGTTTCCCAGCGGGCATTTAGACTATGTAGGTTTCCTTGCTGGTATTTGGACTATGTAGGTTACCTAGCGGGCACTTGTACTATGTAGGTTCCCTAACGGGCACTTGGACTATGTAGGTTCCCTAGCAGTCACGTGGACTATGTAGGGTCCCTAGAAGGCACTTGGACTAGGTAGGTTAACTAGCGGGCACTTGGACTATCCAGGTTACCCAGCGGGCACTTGGACTATGTAGGTTATTCATCAGGCACTTGGACTATCTAGGTTACCTAGCAGGCACTTGGAGTATGTAGGTTACCTAGCGGACACTTGGACGATTTAGGTTAACTAGCGGGCACTTGGACTATCTAGGTAAACTAGCGGGCCCTTTGACTATCTAGGTTTACTAGCGGGCACTTGGACTATCTAGGTTAACTAGCGGGCACTTGAACTATGTAGTTTCCCTAGCAGGCATTTGGATTATTTAGGTTACCTAGTGGGCACTTGGACTATGTAGGTTACCTAGCGGGCACTTGGACTACGTAGGTTAACTACAAGGCACTTGGACTGTCTAGGTTACCTAGCGGGCACTTGGACTATCTAGGTTAATGAACGGGCACTTGGACTATGTAGGTTAACTAGCGGACACTGCGACTATCTAGGTTAGCTAAAGGGCAATTGGACTATCTAGGTTCCCTAGCGGGCACTTGGACTATTTAGGTTACCTAGCAGGCAATTTGACTATCTAGGTTAACTAACGGGCACTTGGACTATGTAGGTTGCCTAGCGAGCACTTGGAATATGTGGGTTCCCTAGCGGGCACTTGAACTATGTAGGTTCCATATAGGGTACTTGGACTGTCTAGGTTAACTAGTGGGCCCTTGGATTATGTAGTTCCCTAGAGGGCACTTGGGCAATCTACGTTAACTAGCGGGCACTTGGACTATGTAGTTTAACGAACGGGCACTTCGACTATGTAGTTTACCTAGTAGGCACTTGGACTATGTAGGTTATCTAGTGGGCACTTGGACTATCTATGTTACCAAGTCGGCCCTTGGACTATGTAGGTTTCCTAGCGGGCACTTGGACTATCTAGGTTAACGAAGGGGCACATGGACTATGTAGGTAACCTAGCGGGCACTTGGACACTCTAGGTTACCTAGCGGGCACTTGGACTATCCAGGTTGATGAACGGGCACTTGGACTATGTAGGTTACCTAGCGGGCACTTGCACTATGTAGGATCCCTATTGGACATTTGGACTACTTTGGTTACCTACCAGGCACTTGACCTATCTAGGTTAACTTGTGGGCACTTGGACTATCTAGGTCAACTAGTGGGCCCTTGTACTATGTAGGTTAACTAGCGAGCACTTGGACTATCTAGATTAACTAGCGGACCTTGGACTATGTAGGTTAACTAAAGGGCTCTTGGACTATGTAGGATAACTAGCGGGCACTTGGACGATCTAGGTTAACTAGAGGGCACTTGGACTATCTAGGTTACGTAGCGGGCACTTGGACTATGTAGGTTCCTAGCGGGCATTTGGACTATATAGATAACCTAGCGGGCACTTAGACTTTGTAGGTTACCTAGCGGGCATTTGGACTATCTACGTAGCCTAGCAGGTTCTTGGAGTATGTAGGTTACCTAGCGGGCTGTTGGACTATCTAGGTTACCTAGCGGGCACATGGACTATCTAGGTTAACACACGGGCACTTGGACTATGTAGGTTCCCTAGCGGGCCCTTGGACTATGTAAATTCCCTAGCGGGTACTTGGACTATGTGGGTTAACTAGAGGGCATTTGGAATATGTAGGTTACCTAGCGGGCACTTGGACTATTAGGTTACCTAGCGGGCATTTGGATTATGTAGGCTCCCTAGCGGGCATTTGGCCTATATAGATTCCTTAGCGGGCACTTAGAGATTGTAGGTTACCTAGCGGGCACTTGGACTGTCTAGGTTACCTAGCTGGCACTTGAACTATCTACGTTACCTAGCGGGTACTTGGACTATGTGGGTTCCCTAGCGGGCATTTGGAATATATAGGTTACCTAGCGGGCACTTGGACTATCTAGGTTAACTAGGGGGCACTTGGACTATGTATGTTCCAGAGCGGGCAATTGGACTATAGGTTCCCTAGTGGGCACTTGGACTATCTAGATTCCCTAAAGGCCACTTGGACTATCTAGGTTACCGAACGGGCACTTGGACTATCTAGGTTACCTAGCTGGAACTTGGACTATGTAGGTTAACTAGCGGACAATTGGACGATCTAGGTTAACTAGCGGACACTTGCACTATGTAGGTTACCTAGGGGGAACTTGGACTATGTAGGTTAACTAGCAGGC
Organism: Tenrec ecaudatus; assembly: GCF_050624435.1. Lineage (NCBI taxonomy): Eukaryota > Metazoa > Chordata > Mammalia > Afrosoricida > Tenrecidae > Tenrec > Tenrec ecaudatus. The sequence continues at coordinate 17,060 of NW_027458407.1, forward strand.
CCTTGGACTATCTAGGTTACCTAGCAGGCACTTGGACTATGAAGGTTAACTAGCGGGCACTTGCACTCTCTAGGTTACCTAGCGGGCACTTGGACTATCTAGGTTAACTAGCGGGCACTTGGTCTATGTAGGTTACCTAGCAGACACTTGCACTATGTAGGTTACCTAGCGGGCATTTGGACTATGTAGGTTAACTAGAGGACACTTGGACGATCTAGGTTAACTAGCGGGCACTTGGACGATCTAGGTTAACTAACGTGCACTTGGACAATCAAAGTTAACAAGCGAGCCCTTGGACTATCTAGGTTAACTAGCGGGCCCTTGGACTATCTAGGTTACCTAGATAGCACTTGGAATATATAGGTTCCCTAGCGGGCACTTGGACTATGTAGGTTAACGTACAGGCACTTGGACTATGCAGGTAACCTAGCGGGCACTTGGACTGTCTAGGTTACATAGCGGGCACTTGGACTTCTAGGTTAACGAACGGGCACTTGGAAAATGTATGTTGCCTAGCGGGCACTTGGACAATCTAGGTTAGGTAACGGGCACTTGGACTATCTAGGTTACCTAGCAGGCACTTGGACTATCTAGGTTAACTAGCGCGCACTTGGACTATCGAGGTTACCTAGCAGGCACTTGGACTATCTAGCTTACTTAGCGGGCCCTTGGACTATGTAGGTTACGTAGCGGGCACTTGGACTATCTAGGTTAACGAATGGGCACTTGGACTATGTAGGTAACCTAGCGGGCACTTGGACTGTCTAGGTTACCTAGCGGGCACTTTGATTATCTAGGTTAACTTGCAGACCTTGGACTATGTAGGTTAACTAGCGGGCCTTTGGACTATGTAGGTTACCTAGCGGGCTCTTGGACTATCTAGGTTTCCTAGCAGGCACTTGGACTATGTACATAGCCTAGCGCCCACTTGGACTATCTAGGTTACCTAGCAGGGACATGGACTATGTACGTCCCCTAGTGGGCACTAGGACTATCTAGGTTAACTAGCGGGCACTTGGACTATCTAGGTTACCTAGCAGGCACTTGGATTATGAGGGATCCCTAGCGGGCACTTGGACTATCTAGGTTAACTAGCGGGCACTTGGAATATGTAGGTTAACGAACAGGCACTTGGAATATGCAGGTAACCTAGCGGGCACTTGGACTGTCTAGGTTACATAGCGGGCACTTGGACTTCTAGGTTAACGAACGGGCACTTGGAATATGTATGTTGCCTAGCGGGCACTTGGACAATCTAGGTTAGGTAACGGGCACTTGGACTATCTAGGTTACCTAGCGGGAACTTGGACAATGTAGGTTACCTAGCAGGCACTTGGACTATCTAGGTTAACTAGCGCGGATATGGACTATCGAGGTTACCTAGCGGGCACTTGGACTATCTAGGTTACCTAGCGGGCCCTTGGACTATGTGGGTTACCTAGCGGGCCCTTGGACTATCTAGGTTAACGAACGGGCACTTGGACTATGTAGGTAACCTAACGGGCACTTGGACTGTCTAGGTTACCTAGCGGGCACTTTGACTATCTAGGTTAACTAGCAGACCTTGGACTATGTAGGTTAACTAGCGGGCCCTTGGAAAATGTAGGTTAACTAGCGGGCTCTTGGACTATCTAGGTTTCCTAGCAGGCACCTGGACTATGTACATACCCTAGCGCGCACTTGGACTATCTAGGTTACCTAGCAGGCACATGGATTATGTACGTCCCCTAGTGGGCACTTGAACTATCTAGATAACTAACGGGCATTAGGACTATCTAGGTTAACTAGCGGGCACTTGGACTATCTAGGTTACCTAGCAGGCACTTGGATTATGAAGGATCCCTAGCGGGCACTTGGACTATCTAGGTTAACTAGAGGGCACATGTACTATGTAATATCCCTATCGGACATTTAGACTACTTTGGTTACCTACCTGGCACTTGAACTATCTAGGTTAACTTGTGGGCACTTGGACTATCTAGGTCAACTAGCGGGCCCTTGTACTATGTAGGTTAACTAGCGAGCACTTGGACTATCTAGGTTAACTAGCGGACCTTGGACTATGTAGGTTAACTAAAGGGCTCTTGGACTATGTAGGATAACTAGCGGGCACTTGGACGATCTAGGTTAACTAGAGGGCACTTGGACTATCTAGGTTACCTAGCGGGTACTTGGACTACGTAGGTTCCCTAGCGGGCATTTGGACTATATAGATAACCTAGTGAGAACTTAGATTTTGTAGGTTACCTAGCGGGCACTTGGACTATCTAGGTTAACTAGCGGGCACTTGCACTATGTAGGTTAACTAGCGGGCCCATGGATTATGTAGGTTTACTAGCAGGCACTTGGACTATCTAGGTTATCTAGCGGGCCCTTGGACTATGTAGTTTTCCTAGAGGGCATTTGGACTATTAAGGTTACCAAGCGGGACCTTGGACTATGTAGGTTACGTTGCGGGCACTTGGACTATCTAGGTTACCTAGCAGGCACTTTGACTATCTAGGTTAAATAACGGGCACTTGGACTATGTAGGTTGCCTAGCGGGCACTTGGACTATGTAGGTTCCCTAGCTGGCACTTGGATTATGTAGGTTCCCTATCGGGCACTTGGACTATCTAGGTTAACTAGCGGGCACTTGGACTGTCTAGGTTACCTAGGGGGCACTTGGATTATCTAGGTTAACGAACGGACACTTAAACTATATAGGTTACCTAGCCGCCACTTGGACTATCTAGGTTAGCTAACAGGCACTTGGACTATCTAGGTTCCCTAGTGGGCACTTGTACTATCTAGGTTATCTAGCTGGCACTTGGACTATGTAGGTCAACTAGTGGGCCCTTGGACTATCTAGGTTAGCTAACGGGCACTTAGATTATGTAGGTTAACTAGCGGGCACTTGGAATATGTAGGTTAACTAGCGGACACTTGCACTATGTAGGTTAACTAGCGGGCCCATGGACTATGTAGGTTTACTAGCGGGCCTTTGGACTATCTAAGTTTCCTAAAGGGCACTTGGACTATGTAGGTTACCGAACGGGCACTTGGACTATCTAGGTTATCTAGCGGGCACTTGGATTATGTAGGTTAACTAGGGGGCCCTTGAACGATCGAGGTTACCTAGCGGGTACTAGAACTATCTAGGTTAACTTTCAGGCACTTGCACTATCTAAGTTACCTAGCAGGCACATAGACTATGTACGTTCCCTAGCGGGCACTTGGAGTATATACGTACCCTAGCGGGCACTTGGACTATGTACGTTCCCTAGCGGGCACTTGGACTATCTATTTTAACTAGCGGGCACTTGGAATATGTAGGTTAACTAGCGGACGCTTGCACTATGTCGGTTACCTAGCAGGCACTTGGACTATCTAGGTTACCTAGCGGGCACTTGGAATATCTAGGTTAACTAGCGTGCACTTGGACTATGTAGGTTCCTTAGCGGGCACTTGGACTATCTAGGTTGCCTAGCGGGCACTTGTACTATGTAGGTTAACTAGCGGTCCCATAGATTATGTAGGTTTACCAGCAGGCACTTGGACTATCTAGGCTAACTAGCGGGCACTTGGACTATGTAGTGTCCCTAGCGGGCATTTGGACTATCTAGGTTACCTAGCGGGCTCTTGGACTATCTAGGTTACCTAGCAGGCATTTTGACTATCAAGGTTAACTAACGGGCACTTGGACTATGTAGGTTGCCTAGCGGGCACTTAGATTATGTAGGTTCCCTATCGGGCACTTGGACTATGTAGGTTAACTAGCGTGCACTTGGACTGTCTAGGTTAACTTAGCGGGCAATTGGACTATGTAGGTTAACTAGAGGACACTTGGACGATCTAGGTTAACTAGCGGGCAATAGGACGATCTAGGTTAACTAATGGGCACTTGGACTATGAAAGTTAACAAGCGAAACCTTGAACTATGTAGGTTAACTAGCGGGCCCTTGGACTATCTAGGTTACCTAGCGGGCACATGGACTATCTAGGTTAACACACGGGCACTTGGACTATGTAGGTTCCCTAGCGGGCCCTTGGACTATGTAAATTCCCTAGCGGGTACTTGGACTATGTGGGTTAACTAGAGGGCATTTGGACTATGTAGGTTACCTAGCGGGCACTTGGATTATCTAGGTTACCTAGCGGGCATTTGGATTATGTAGGCTCCCTAGCGGGCATTTGGCCTATATAGATTCCTTAGCGGGCACTTAGAAGTTGTAGGTTACCTAGCGGGCACTTGGACTATCTAGGTTACCTAGCTGGCACTTGAACTATCTACGTTACCTAGCGGGTACTTGGAGTATGTAGGTTACCTACCGGGCTGTTGGACTATCTAGGTTACCTAGGGGCACTTGGACTATCTAGGTTAACAAGCGGGCACTTGGACTATCTAGGTTACCTAGCAGGCACTTGGACTATGTGGGTTCCCTAGGGGGCATTTGGACTATATAGGTTACCTAGTGGGCAATTGGACTATCTAGGTTAACTAGCGGGCACTTGGACTATGTATGTTCCAGAGCGGGCAATTGGACTATGTAGGTTCCCTAGTGGGCACTTGGACTATCTAGATTCCCTAAAGGCCACTTGGACTATCTAGGTTACCGAACGGGCACTTGGACTATCTAGGTTATCTAGCGGGAACTTGGACTATGTAGGTTAACTAGCGGACAATTGGACGATCTAGGTTAACTAGCGGACACTTGCACTATGTAGGTTACCTAGCGGGCACTTGGACTATGTAGGTTACCTAGCAGGCACTTGGACTATCTAGGGTACCTAGCAGGCACTTGGACTATGGAGGTTAACTAGCGGGCAATTGCACTATCTAGGTTACCTAGCGGGCACTTGGACTATCTAGGTTGACTAGCGGGCACTTGGACTATGTAGGTTACCTAGCAGACACTTGCACTATGTAGGTTACCTAGCGGGCACTTGGACTATGTAGGTTAACTAGAGGACACTTGGACGATCTAGGTTAACTAACGGGCACTTGGACAATCAAAGTTAACAAGCGAGCCCTTGGACTATCTAGGTTAACTAGCGGGCCCTTGGACTATCTAGGTTACCTAGATAGCACTTGGAATATACAGGTTCCCTAGAGGGCACTTGGACTATGTAGGTTAATGTACAGGCACTTGGACTATGCAGGTAACCTAGCAGGCACTTTGACTGTCTAGGTTACATAGCGGGCACTTGGACTTCTAGGTTAACGAACGGGCACTTGGAATATGTATGTTGCCTAGCGGGCACTTGGACAATCTAGGTTAGGTAACGGGCACTTGGACTATCTTGGTTACCTAGCGGGAACTTGGACAATGTAGGTTACCTAGCAGGCAGTTGGACTATCTAGGTTAATTAGCGCGCACTTGGACTATCGAGGTTACCTAGCGGGCCCTTGGACTATGTAGGTTACGTAGCGGGCACTTGGACTATCTAGGTTAACGAATGGGCACTTGGACTATGTAGGTTACCTAGCGGGCACTTGGACTATCTAGGTTAACTAGCGGGCACTTGGTCTATGTAGGTTACCTAGCAGACACTTGCACTATGTAGGTTACCTAGCGGGCATTTGGACTATGTAGGTTAACTAGAGGACATTTGGACGATCTAGGTTAACTAGCGGGCACTTGGAAGATCTAGGTTAACTAACGGGCACTTGGACAATCAAAGTTAACAAGCGAGCCCTTGGACTATCTAGGTTAACTAGCGGGCCCTTGGACTATCTAGGTTACCTAGATAGCACTTGGAATATATAGGTTCCCTAGCGGGCACTTGGACTATGTAGGTTAACGTACAGGCACTTGGACTATGCAGGTAACCTAGCGGGCACTTGGACTGTCTAGGTTACATAGCGGGCACTTGGACTTCTAGGTTAACGAACGGGCACTTGGAAAATGTATGTTGCCTAGCGGGCACTTGGACAATCTAGGTTAGGTAACGGGCACTTGGACTATCTAGGTTACCTAGCAGGCACTTGGACTATCTAGGTTAACTAGCACGCACTTGGACTATCGAGGTTACCTAGCGGGCACTTGGACTATCTAGCTTACCTAGCGGGCCCTTGGACTATGTAGGTTACGTAGCGGGCACTTGGACTATCTAGGTTAACGAATGGGCACTTGGACTATGTAGGTAACCTAACGGGCACTTGGACTGTCTAGGTTACCTAGCGGGCACTTTGATTATCTAGGTTAACTTGCAGACCTTGGACTATGTAGGTTAACTAGCGGGCCTTTGGACTATGTAGGTTACCTAGCGGGCTCTTGGACTATCTAGGTTTCCTAGCAGGCACTTGGACTATGTACATAGCCTAGCGCCCACTTGGACTATCTAGGTTACCTAGCAGGGACATGGACTATGTACGTCCCCTAGTGGGCACTAGGACTATCTAGGTTAACTAGCGGGCACTTGGACTATCTAGGTTACCTAGCAGGCACTTGGATTATGAGGGATCCCTAGCGGGCACTTGGACTATCTAGGTTAACTAGCGGGCACTTGGAATATGTAGGTTAACGAACAGGCACTTGGAATATGCAGGTAACCTAGCGGGCACTTGGACTGTCTAGGTTACATAGCGGGCACTTGGACTTCTAGGTTAACGAACGGGCACTTGGAATATGTATGTTGCCTAGCGGGCACTTGGACAATCTAGGTTAGGTAACGGGCACTTGGACTATCTAGGTTACCTAGCGGGAACTTGGACAATATAGGTTACCTAGCAGGCACTTGGACTATCTAGGTTAACTTGCGCGGACTTGGACTATCGAGGTTACCTAGCGGGCACTTGGACTATCTAGGTTACCTAGCGGGCCCTTGGACTATGTGGGTTACCTAGCGGACCCTTGGACTATCTAGGTTAACGAACGGGCACTTGGACTATGTAGGTAACCTAACGGGCACTTGGACTGTCTAGGTTACCTAGCGGGCACTTTGACTATCTAGGTTAACTAGCAGACCTTGGACTATGTAGGTTAACTAGCGGGCCCTTGGAAAATGTAGGTTAACTAGCGGGCTCTTGGACTATCTAGGTTTCCTAGCAGGCACCTGGACTATGTACATACCCTAGCGCGCACTTGGACTATCTAGGTTACCTAGGAGGCACATGGATTATGTACGTCCCCTAGTGGGCACTTGAACTATCTAGATAACTAACGGGCACTAGGACTATCTAGGTTAACTAGCGGGAACTTGGACAATGTAGGTTACCTAGCAGGCACTTGGACTATCTAGGTTAACTTGCGCGGACTTGGACTATCGAGGTTACCTAGCGGGCACTTGGACTATCTAGGTTACCTAGCGGGCCCTTGGACTATGTGGGTTACCTAGCGGACCCTTGGACTATCTAGGTTAACGAACGGGCACTTGGACTATGTAGGTAACCTAACGGGCACTTGGACTGTCTAGGTTACCTAGCGGGCACTTTGACTATCTAGGTTAACTAGCAGACCTTGGACTATGTAGGTTAACTAGCGGGCCCTTGGAAAATGTAGGTTAACTAGCGGGCTCTTGGACTATCTAGGTTTCCTAGCAGGCACCTGGACTATGTACATACCCTAGCGCGCACTTGGACTATCTAGGTTACCTAGGAGGCACATGGATTATGTACGTCCCCTAGTGGGCACTTGAACTATCTAGATAACTAACGGGCACTAGGACTATCTAGGTTAACTAGCGAGCACTTGGACTATCTAGGTTACCTAGCAGGCACTTGGATTATGAAGGATCCCTAGCGGGCACTTGGACTATCTAGGTTAACTAGAGGGCACATGGACTATGTAATATCCCTATCGGACATTTAGACTACTTTGGTTACCTACCTGGCACTTGAACTATCTAGGTTAACTTGTGGGCACTTGGACTATCTAGGTCAACTAGCGGGCCCTTGTACTATGTAGGTTAACTAGCGAGCACTTGGACTATCTAGGTTAACTAGCGGACCTTGGACTATGTAGGTTAACTAAAGGGCTCTTGGACTATGTAGGATAACTAGCGGGCACTTGGACGATCTAGGTTAACTAGAGGGCACTTGGACTATCTAGGTTACCTAGTGGGTACTTGGACTACGTAGGTTCCCTAGCGGGCATTTGGACTATATAGATAACCTAGTGAGAACTTAGATTTTGTAGGTTACCTAGCGGGCACTTGGACTATCTAGGTTAACTAGCGGGCACTTGCACTATGTAGGTTAACTAGCGGGCCCATGGATTATGTAGGTTTACTAGCAGGCACTTGGACTATCTAGGTTATCTAGCGGGCCCTTGGACTATGTAGTTTTCCTAGAGGGCATTTGGACTATTAAGGTTACCAAGCGGGAACTTGGACTATGTAGGTTACGTAGCGGGCACATGGACTATCTAGGTTACCTAGCAGGCACTTTGACTATCTAGGTTAAATAACGGGCACTTGGACTATGTAGGTTGCCTAGCGGGCACTTGGACTATGTAGGTTCCCTAGCTGGCACTTGGATTATGTAGGTTCCCTATCGGGCACTTGGACTATCTAGGTTAACTAGCGGGCCCTTGGAAAATGTAGGTTAACTAGCGGGCTCTTGGACTATCTAGGTTTCCTAGCAGGCACCTGGACTATGTACATACCCTAGCGCGCACTTGGACTATCTAGGTTACCTAGCAGGCACATGGATTATGTACGTCCCCTAGTGGGCACTTGAACTATCTAGATAACTAACGGGCATTAGGACTATCTAGGTTAACTAGCGGGCACTTGGACTATCTAGGTTACCTAGCAGGCACTTGGATTATGAAGGATCCCTAGCGGGCACTTGGACTATCTAGGTTAACTAGAGGGCACATGTACTATGTAATATCCCTATCGGACATTTAGACTACTTTGGTTACCTACCTGGCACTTGAACTATCTAGGTTAACTTGTGGGCACTTGGACTATCTAGGTCAACTAGCGGGCCCTTGTACTATGTAGGTTAACTAGCGAGCACTTGGACTATCTAGGTTAACTAGCGGACCTTGGACTATGTAGGTTAACTAAAGGGCTCTTGGACTATGTAGGATAACTAGCGGGCACTTGGACGATCTAGGTTAACTAGAGGGCACTTGGACTATCTAGGTTACCTAGCGGGTACTTGGACTACGTAGGTTCCCTAGCGGGCATTTGGACTATATAGATAACCTAGTGAGAACTTAGATTTTGTAGGTTACCTAGCGGGCACTTGGACTATCTAGGTTAACTAGCGGGCACTTGCACTATGTAGGTTAACTAGCGGGCCCATGGATTATGTAGGTTTACTAGCAGGCACTTGGACTATCTAGGTTATCTAGCGGGCCCTTGGACTATGTAGTTTTCCTAGAGGGCATTTGGACTATTAAGGTTACCAAGCGGGAACTTGGACTATGTAGGTTACGTAGCGGGCACTTGGACTATCTAGGTTACCTAGCAGGCACTTTGACTATCTAGGTTAAATAACGGGCACTTGGACTATGTAGGTTGCCTAGCGGGCACTTGGACTATGTAGGTTCCCTAGCTGGCACTTGGATTATGTAGGTTCCCTATCGGGCACTTGGACTATCTAGGTTAACTAGCGGGCACTTGGACTGTCTAGGTTACCTAGCGGGCACTTGGATTATCTAGGTTAACGAACGGACACTTAAACTATGTAGGTTACCTAGCCGCCACTTGGACTATCTAGGTTAGCTAACAGGCACTTGGACTATCTAGGTTCCCTAGTGGGCACTTGTACTATCTAGGTTATCTAGCTGGCACTTGGACTATGTAGGTCAACTAGTGGGCCCTTGGACTATCTAGGTTAGCTAACGGGCACTTAGATTATGTAGGTTAACTAGCGGGCACTTGGAATATGTAGGTTAACTAGCGGACACTTGCACTATGTAGGTTAACTAGCGGGCCCATGGACTATGTAGGTTTACTAGCGGGCCTTTGGACTATCTAAGTTTCCTAAAGGGCACTTGGACTATGTAGGTTACCGAACGGGCACTTGGACTATCTAGGTTATCTAGCGGGCACTTGGATTATGTAGGTTAACTAGGGGGCCCTTGAACGATCGAGGTTACCTAGCGGGTACTAGAACTATCTAGGTTAACTTTCAGGCACTTGCACTATCTAAGTTACCTAGCAGGCACATAGACTATGTACGTTCCCTAGCGGGCACTTGGAGTATATACGTACCCTAGCGGGCACTTGGACTATGTACGTTCCCTAGCGGGCACTTGGACTATCTATTTTAACTAGCGGGCACTTGGAATATGTAGGTTAACTAGCGGACGCTTGCACTATGTCGGTTACCTAGCAGGCACTTGGACTATCTAGGTTACCTAGCGGGCACTTGGAATATCTAGGTTAACTAGCGTGCACTTGGACTATGTAGGTTCCTTAGCGGGCACTTGGACTATCTAGGTTGCCTAGCGGGCACTTGTACTATGTAGGTTAACTAGCGGTCCCATAGATTATGTAGGTTTACCAGCAGGCACTTGGACTATCTAGGCTAACTAGCGGGCACTTGGACTATGTAGTGTCCCTAGCGGGCATTTGGACTATCTAGGTTACCTAGCGGGCTCTTGGACTATCTAGGTTACCTAGCAGGCATTTTGACTATCAAGGTTAACTAACGGGCACTTGGACTATGTAGGTTGCCTAGCGGGCACTTAGATTATGTAGGTTCCCTATCGGGCACTTGGACTATGTAGGTTAACTAGCGTGCACTTGGACTGTCTAGGTTAACTTAGCGGGCACTTGGACTATGTAGGTTAACTAGAGGACACTTGGACGATCTAGGTTAACTAGCGGGCAATAGGACGATCTAGGTTAACTAATGGGCACTTGGACTATGAAAGTTAACAAGCGAAACCTTGAACTATGTAGGTTAACTAGCGGGCCCTTGGACTATCTAGGTTACCTAGCGGGCACATGGACTATCTAGGTTAACACACGGGCACTTGGACTATGTAGGTTCCCTAGCGGGCCCTTGGACTATGTAAATTCCCTAGCGGGTACTTGGACTATGTGGGTTAACTAGAGGGCATTTGGACTATGTAGGTTACCTAGCGGGCACTTGGACTATCTAGGTTAACTAGCGGGCACTTGGTCTATGTAGGTTACCTAGCAGACACTTGCACTATGTAGGTTACCTAGCGGGCATTTGGACTATGTAGGTTAACTAGAGGACATTTGGACGATCTAGGTTAACTAGCGGGCACTTGGAAGATCTAGGTTAACTAACGGGCACTTGGACAATCAAAGTTAACAAGCGAGCCCTTGGACTATCTAGGTTAACTAGCGGGCCCTTGGACTATCTAGGTTACCTAGATAGCACTTGGAATATATAGGTTCCCTAGCGGGCACTTGGACTATGTAGGTTAACGTACAGGCACTTGGACTATGCAGGTAACCTAGCGGGCACTTGGACTGTCTAGGTTACATAGCGGGCACTTGGACTTCTAGGTTAACGAACGGGCACTTGGAAAATGTATGTTGCCTAGCGGGCACTTGGACAATCTAGGTTAGGTAACGGGCACTTGGACTATCTAGGTTACCTAGCAGGCACTTGGACTATCTAGGTTAACTAGCACGCACTTGGACTATCGAGGTTACCTAGCGGGCACTTGGACTATCTAGCTTACCTAGCGGGCCCTTGGACTATGTAGGTTACGTAGCGGGCACTTGGACTATCTAGGTTAACGAATGGGCACTTGGACTATGTAGGTAACCTAACGGGCACTTGGACTGTCTAGGTTACCTAGCGGGCACTTTGATTATCTAGGTTAACTTGCAGACCTTGGACTATGTAGGTTAACTAGCGGGCCTTTGGACTATGTAGGTTACCTAGCGAGCTCTTGGACTATCTAGGTTTCCTAGCAGGCACTTGGACTATGTACATAGCCTAGCGCCCACTTGGACTATCTAGGTTACCTAGCAGGGACATGGACTATGTACGTCCCCTAGTGGGCACTAGGACTATCTAGGTTAACTAGCGGGCACTTGGACTATCTAGGTTACCTAGCAGGCACTTGGATTATGAGGGATCCCTAGCGGGCACTTGGACTATCTAGGTTAACTAGCGGGCACTTGGAATATGTAGGTTAACGAACAGGCACTTGGAATATGCAGGTAACCTAGCGGGCACTTGGACTGTCTAGGTTACATAGCGGGCACTTGGACTTCTAGGTTAACGAACGGGCACTTGGAATATGTATGTTGCCTAGCGGGCACTTGGACAATCTAGGTTAGGTAACGGGCACTTGGACTATCTAGGTTACCTAGCGGGAACTTGGACAATGTAGGTTACCTAGCAGGCACTTGGACTATCTAGGTTAACTTGCGCGGACTTGGACTATCGAGGTTACCTAGCGGGCACTTGGACTATCTAGGTTACCTAGCGGGCCCTTGGACTATGTGGGTTACCTAGCGGACCCTTGGACTATCTAGGTTAACGAACGGGCACTTGGACTATGTAGGTAACCTAACGGGCACTTGGACTGTCTAGGTTACCTAGCGGGCACTTTGACTATCTAGGTTAACTAGCAGACCTTGGACTATGTAGGTTAACTAGCGGGCCCTTGGAAAATGTAGGTTAACTAGCGGGCTCTTGGACTATCTAGGTTTCCTAGCAGGCACCTGGACTATGTACATACCCTAGCGCGCACTTGGACTATCTAGGTTACCTAGGAGGCACATGGATTATGTACGTCCCCTAGTGGGCACTTGAACTATCTAGATAACTAACGGGCACTAGGACTATCTAGGTTAACTAGCGAGCACTTGGACTATCTAGGTTACCTAGCAGGCACTTGGATTATGAAGGATCCCTAGCGGGCACTTGGACTATCTAGGTTAACTAGAGGGCACATGGACTATGTAATATCCCTATCGGACATTTAGACTACTTTGGTTACCTACCTGGCACTTGAACTATCTAGGTTAACTTGTGGGCACTTGGACTATCTAGGTCAACTAGCGGGCCCTTGTACTATGTAGGTTAACTAGCGAGCACTTGGACTATCTAGGTTAACTAGCGGACCTTGGACTATGTAGGTTAACTAAAGGGCTCTTGGACTATGTAGGATAACTAGCGGGCACTTGGACGATCTAGGTTAACTAGAGGGCACTTGGACTATCTAGGTTACCTAGTGGGTACTTGGACTACGTAGGTTCCCTAGCGGGCATTTGGACTATATAGATAACCTAGTGAGAACTTAGATTTTGTAGGTTACCTAGCGGGCACTTGGACTATCTAGGTTAACTAGCGGGCACTTGCACTATGTAGGTTAACTAGCGGGCCCATGGATTATGTAGGTTTACTAGCAGGCACTTGGACTATCTAGGTTATCTAGCGGGCCCTTGGACTATGTAGTTTTCCTAGAGGGCATTTGGACTATTAAGGTTACCAAGCGGGAACTTGGACTATGTAGGTTACGTAGCGGGCACATGGACTATCTAGGTTACCTAGCAGGCACTTTGACTATCTAGGTTAAATAACGGGCACTTGGACTATGTAGGTTGCCTAGCGGGCACTTGGACTATGTAGGTTCCCTAGCTGGCACTTGGATTATGTAGGTTCCCTATCGGGCACTTGGACTATCTAGGTTAACTAGCGGGCCCTTGGAAAATGTAGGTTAACTAGCGGGCTCTTGGACTATCTAGGTTTCCTAGCAGGCACCTGGACTATGTACATACCCTAGCGCGCACTTGGAGTATCTAGGTTACCTAGCAGGCACATGGATTATGTACGTCCCCTAGTGGGCACTTGAACTATCTAGATAACTAACGGGCATTAGGACTATCTAGGTTAACTAGCGGGCACTTGGACTATCTAGGTTACCTAGCAGGCACTTGGATTATGAAGGATCCCTAGCGGGCACTTGGACTATCTAGGTTAACTAGAGGGCACATGTACTATGTAATATCCCTATCGGACATTTAGACTACTTTGGTTACCTACCTGGCACTTGAACTATCTAGGTTAACTTGTGGGCACTTGGACTATCTAGGTCAACTAGCGGGCCCTTGTACTATGTAGGTTAACTAGCGAGCACTTGGACTATCTAGGTTAACTAGCGGACCTTGGACTATGTAGGTTAACTAAAGGGCTCTTGGACTATGTAGGATAACTAGCGGGCACTTGGACGATCTAGGTTAACTAGAGGGCACTTGGACTATCTAGGTTACCTAGCGGGTACTTGGACTACGTAGGTTCCCTAGCGGGCATTTGGACTATATAGATAACCTAGTGAGAACTTAGATTTTGTAGGTTACCTAGCGGGCACTTGGACTATCTAGGTTAACTAGCGGGCACTTGCACTATGTAGGTTAACTAGCGGGCCCATGGATTATGTAGGTTTACTAGCAGGCACTTGGACTATCTAGGTTATCTAGCGGGCCCTTGGACTATGTAGTTTTCCTAGAGGGCATTTGGACTATTAAGGTTACCAAGCGGGAACTTGGACTATGTAGGTTACGTAGCGGGCACTTGGACTATCTAGGTTACCTAGCAGGCACTTTGACTATCTAGGTTAAATAACGGGCACTTGGACTATGTAGGTTGCCTAGCGGGCACTTGGACTATGTAGGTTCCCTAGCTGGCACTTGGATTATGTAGGTTCCCTATCGGGCACTTGGACTATCTAGGTTAACTAGCGGGCACTTGGACTGTCTAGGTTACCTAGCGGGCACTTGGATTATCTAGGTTAACGAACGGACACTTAAACTATGTAGGTTACCTAGCCGCCACTTGGACTATCTAGGTTAGCTAACAGGCACTTGGACTATCTAGGTTCCCTAGTGGGCACTTGTACTATCTAGGTTATCTAGCTGGCACTTGGACTATGTAGGTCAACTAGTGGGCCCTTGGACTATCTAGGTTAGCTAACGGGCACTTAGATTATGTAGGTTAACTAGCGGGCACTTGGAATATGTAGGTTAACTAGCGGACACTTGCACTATGTAGGTTAACTAGCGGGCCCATGGACTATGTAGGTTTACTAGCGGGCCTTTGGACTATCTAAGTTTCCTAAAGGGCACTTGGACTATGTAGGTTACCGAACGGGCACTTGGACTATCTAGGTTATCTAGCGGGCACTTGGATTATGTAGGTTAACTAGGGGGCCCTTGAACGATCGAGGTTACCTAGCGGGTACTAGAACTATCTAGGTTAACTTTCAGGCACTTGCACTATCTAAGTTACCTAGCAGGCACATAGACTATGTACGTTCCCTAGCGGGCACTTGGAGTATATACGTACCCTAGCGGGCACTTGGACTATGTACGTTCCCTAGCGGGCACTTGGACTATCTATTTTAACTAGCGGGCACTTGGAATATGTAGGTTAACTAGCGGACGCTTGCACTATGTCGGTTACCTAGCAGGCACTTGGACTATCTAGGTTACCTAGCGGGCACTTGGAATATCTAGGTTAACTAGCGTGCACTTGGACTATGTAGGTTCCTTAGCGGGCACTTGGACTATCTAGGTTGCCTAGCGGGCACTTGTACTATGTAGGTTAACTAGCGGTCCCATAGATTATGTAGGTTTACCAGCAGGCACTTGGACTATCTAGGCTAACTAGCGGGCACTTGGACTATGTAGTGTCCCTAGCGGGCATTTGGACTATCTAGGTTACCTAGCGGGCTCTTGGACTATCTAGGTTACCTAGCAGGCATTTTGACTATCAAGGTTAACTAACGGGCACTTGGACTATGTAGGTTGCCTAGCGGGCACTTAGATTATGTAGGTTCCCTATCGGGCACTTGGACTATGTAGGTTAACTAGCGTGCACTTGGACTGTCTAGGTTAACTTAGCGGGCACTTGGACTATGTAGGTTAACTAGAGGACACTTGGACGATCTAGGTTAACTAGCGGGCAATAGGACGATCTAGGTTAACTAATGGGCACTTGGACTATGAAAGTTAACAAGCGAAACCTTGAACTATGTAGGTTAACTAGCGGGCCCTTGGACTATCTAGGTTACCTAGCGGGCACATGGACTATCTAGGTTAACACACGGGCACTTGGACTATGTAGGTTCCCTAGCGGGCCCTTGGACTATGTAAATTCCCTAGCGGGTACTTGGACTATGTGGGTTAACTAGAGGGCATTTGGACTATGTAGGTTACCTAGCGGGCACTTGGACTATCTAGGTTACCCAGCGGGCATTTGGATTATGTAGGCTCCCTAGCGGGCATTTAGCCTATATAGATTCCTTAGCGGGCACTTAGAAGTTGTAGGTTACCTAGCGGGCACTTGGACTATCTAGGTTACCTAGCTGGCACTTGAACTATCTACGTTACCTAGCGGGTACTTGGAGTATGTAGGTTACCTACCGGGCTGTTGGACTATCTAGGTTACCTAGGGGCACTTGGACTATCTAGGTTAACAAGCGGGCACTTGGACTATCTAGGTTACCTAGCAGGCACTTGGACCATGTGGGTTCCCTAGCGGGCATTTGGACTATATAGGTTACCTAGCGGGCACTTGGACTATCTAGGTTAACTAGCGGGCACTTGGACTATGTATGTTCCAGAGCGGGCAATTGGACTATGTAGGTTCCCTAGTGGGCACTTGGACTATCTAGATTCCCTAAAGGCCACTTGGACTATCTAGGTTACCGAACGGGCACTTGGACTATCTAGGTTTTCTAGCGGGAACTTGGACTATGTAGGTTAACTAGCGGACAATTGGACGATCTAGGTTAACTAGCGGACACTTGCACTATGTAGGTTACCTAGCGGGCACTTGGACTATGTAGGTTACCTAGCAGGCACTTGGACTATCTAGGGTACCTAGCAGGCACTTGGACTATGGAGGTTAACTAGCGGGCAATTGCACTATCTAGGTTACCTAGCGGGCACTTGGACTATCTAGGTTAACTAGCGGGCACTTGGACTATGTAGGTTACCTAGCAGACACTTGCACTATGTAGGTTACCTAGCGGGCACTTGGACTATGTAGGTTAACTAGAGGACACTTGGACGATCTAGGTTAACTAACGGGCACTTGGACAATCAAAGTTAACAAGCGAGCCCTTGGACTATCTAGGTTAACTAGCGGGCCCTTGGACTATCTAGGTTACCTAGATAGCACTTGGAATATACAGGTTCCCTAGAGGGCACTTGGACTATGTAGGTTAACGTACAGGCACTTGGACTATGCAGGTAACCTAGCGGGCACTTTGACTGTCTAGGTTACATAGCGGGCACTTGGACTTCTAGGTTAACGAACGGGCACTTGGAATATGTATGTTGCCTAGCGGACACTTGGACAATCTAGGTTAGGTAATGGGCACTTGGACTATCTAGGTTACCTAGCGGGAACTTGGACAATGTAGGTTACCTAGCAGGCACTTGGACTATCTAGGTTAACTAGCGCGCACTTGGACTATCGAGGTTACCTAGCGGGCACTTGGACTATCTAGCTTACCTAGCGGGCCCTTGGACTATGTAGGTTACGTAGCGGGCACTTGGACTATCTAGGTTAACGAATGGGCACTTGGACTATGTAGGTAACCTAACGGGCACTTGGAATTTCTAGGTTACCTAGCAGGCACCTTGATTATCTAGGTTAACTTGCAGACCTTGGACTATGTAGGTTAACTAGCGGGCCCTTGGACTATGTAGGTTACCTAGCGGGCTCTTGGACTATCTAGGTTACCTAGCAGGCACTTGGACTATGTACATAGTCTAGCGCCCACTTGGACTATCTAGGTTACCTAGCAGGGACTTGGACTATGTACGTCCCCTAGTGGGCACTAGGACTATCTAGGTTAACTAGCGGGCACTTGGACTATCTAGGTTACCTAGCAGGCACTTGGATTATGAAGGATCCCTAGCGGGCACTTGGACTATCTAGGTTAACTAGCGGGCACTTGGACTATCTAGGTTAACGAACAGGCACTTGGACTATGCAGGTAACCTAGCGGGCACTTGGACTGTCTAGGTTACATAGCGGGCACTAGGACTTCTATGTTAACGAACGGGCACTTGGAATATGTATGTTGCCTAGCGGGCACTTGGACAATCTAGGTTAGGTAACGGGCACTTGGACTATCTAGGTTACCTAGCGGGAACTTGGACAATGTAGGTTACCTAGCAGGCACTTGGACTATCTAGGTTAACTTGCGCGGACTTGGACTATCGAGGTTACCTAGCGGGCACTTGGACTATCTCGGTTACCTAGCAGGCCCTTGGACTATGTAGGTTACCTAGCGGGCACTTGGACTATCTAGGTTAACGAACGGGCACTTGGACTATGTAGGTAACCTAACGGGCACTTGGATTGTCTAGGTTACCTAGCGGGCACTTTGACTATCTCGGTTAACTAGCAGACCTTGGACTATGTAGGTTAACTAGCGGGCCCTTGGAATATGTAGGTTAACTAGCGGGCTCTTGGACTATCTAGGTTTCCTAGCAGGCACTTTGACTATGTACATAGCCTAACGCGCACTTGGACTATCTAGGTTACCTAGCAGGCACATGGATTATGTACATCCCCTAGGGGGCACTGGACTATCTAGGTAACTAACGGGCACTAGGACTATCTAGGTTAACTAGCGGGCACTTGGATTATGAAGGATCCCTAGCGGGCACTTGGACTAACTAGGTTAACTAGCGGGCACTTGGACTATGTAGGATCCCTATCAGACATTTGGACTACTTTGGTTACCTACCAGGCACTTGACCTATCTAGGTTAACTTGTGGGCACATGGACTATGTAGGTCAACTAGCGGGCCCTTTTACTATGTAGGTTAACTAGCGAGCACTTGGACTATCTAGGTTAACTAGCTGACCTTGGACTATGTAGGTTAACTAAAGGGCTCTTGGACTATGTAGGATAACTAGCGGGCACTTGGACGATCTAGGTTAAGTAGAGGGCACTTGGACTATCTAGGTTACCTAGCGGGCACTTGGACTATCTAGGTTAACTAGCGGGCACTTGGACTATGTAGGTTAACTAGCGGACACTTGCACGATCTAGGTTAACTAGCGGGCCCTTGCACTATGTTGGTTAACTAGCGGGCCCATGCATTATGTAGGTTTACTAGCAGGCACTTGGACTATCTAGGTTATCTAGCGGGCCGTTGGACTATGTAGTTATCCAAGAGGGCATTTGGACTATTAAGGTTACCAAGCAGGAACTTGGACTATGTAGGTTACGTAGCGGGCACTTGGACTATCTAGGTTACCTAGCAGGCACTTTGACTATCTAGGTTAAATAACGGGCACTTGGTCTATGTAGGTTGCCTAGCGGGCAGTTGGACTATGTAGGTTCCCTAGCTGGCACTTGGATTATGTAGGTACCCTATCGGGCACTTGGACTATGTAGGTTAACTAGCGGGCACTTGGACTGTCTAGGTTACCTAGCGGGCACTTGGATTATCTAGGTTAACGAACGGACACTTAAACTATGTAGGTTACCTAGCCGCCACTTGGACTATCTAGGTTAGCTAACAGGCACTTGGACTATCTAGGTTCCCTAGCGGGCACTTGTACTATCTAGGTTATCTAGCTGGCACTTGGACTATGTAGGCCAACTAGTGGGCCCTTGGACTATCTAGGTTAGCTAACGGGCACTTAGATTATGTAGGTTAACTAGCGGGCACTTGGAATATGTAGGTTAACTAGCGGACACTTGCACTATGTAGGTTAACTAGCGGGCCCATGGACTATGTAGGTTTACTAGCGGGCCTTTGGACTATCTAAGTTTCCTAAAGGGCACTTGGACTATGTAGGTTACCGAACGGGCACTTGGACTATCTAGGTTATCTAGCGGGCACTTGGATTATGTAGGTTAACTAGGGGGCCCTTGAACGATCGAGGTTACCTAGCGGGTACTAGAACTATCTAGGTTAACTTTCAGGCACTTGCAGTATCTAAGATACCTAGCAGGCACTTGGACTATGTACGTTCCCTAGCGGGCACTTGGAGTATGTACGTACCCTAGCGGGCACTTGGACTATGTACGTTCCCTAGCGGGCACTTGGACTATCTATGTTAACTAGCGGGCACTTGGAATATGTAGGTTAACTAGCGGACACTTGCACTATGTCGGTTACCTAGCAGGCACTTGGACTATCTAGGTTACCTAGCGGGCACTTGGACTATCTAGGTTAACTAGCGTGCACTTGGACTATGTAGGTTCCTTAGCGGGCACTTGGACTATCTAGGTTGCCTAGTGGGCACTTGTACTATGTAGGTTAACTAGCGGTCCCATAGATTATGTAGGTTTACCATCAGGCACTTGGACTATCTAGGCTAACTAGCGGGCACTTGGACTATGTAGTGTCCCTAGCGGGCATTTGGACTATCTAGGTTACCTAGTGGGCACTTGGACTATCTAGGTTACCTAGCAAGTACTTTGACTATCAAGGTTAACTAACGGGCACTTGGACTATGTAGGTTGCCTAGCGGGCACTTAGATTATGTAGTTCCCTATCGGGCACTTGGACTATGTAGGTTAACTAGCGTGCACTTGGACTGTCTAGGTTAACTTAGCGGGCACTAGTACTATCTAGGTTAACGAATGGGCACTTGGACTATGTAGGTAACCTAATGGGCACTTGGAAAGTCTAGGTTACCTAGTGGGCACCTTGATTATCTAGGTTAACTTGCAGACCTTGGACTATGTAGGTTAACTAGCGGGCCCTTGGACTATGTAGGTTACCTAGCGGGCTCTTGGACTATCTAGGTTTCCTAGCAGGCACTTGGACTATGTACATAGCCTAGCGCCCACTTGGACTATCTAGGTCACCTGGCAGGGACTTGGACTATGTACGTCCCCTAGTGGGCACTAGGACTATCTAGGTTAACTAGCGGGCACTTGGACTATCTAGGTTACCTAGCAGGCACTTGGATTATGAGGGATCCCTAGCGGGCACTTGGACTATCTAGGTTAACTAGCGGGCACTTGGAATATGTAGGTTAACGAACAGCACTTGGAATATGCAGGTAACCTAGCGGGCACTTGGACTGTCTAGGTTACCTAGCGGGCACTTGGACTTCTAGGTTAACGAACGGGCACTTGGAATATGTATGTTGCCTAGCGGGCACTTGGACAATCTAGGTTAGGTAATGGGCACTTGGACTATCTAGGTTACCTAGCGGGAACTTGGACAATGTAGGTTACCTAGCAGGCACTTGGACTATCTAGGTTAACTAGCGCGGACTTGGACTATCGAGGTTACGTAGCGGGCACTTGGACTATCTCGGTTACCTAGCGGGCCCTTGGACTATGTAGGTTACCTAGCGGGCACTTGGACTATCTAGGTTAACGAACGGGCACTTGGACTATGTAGGTAACCTAACGGGCACTTGGATTGTCTAGGTTACCTAGCGAGCACTTTGACTATCTAGGTTAACTAGCAGACCTTCGACTATGTAGGTTAACTAGCGGGCCCTTGGAATATGTAGGTTAACTAGCGGGCTCTTGGACTATCTAGGTTTCCTAGCAGGCACTTGGACTATGTACATAGCCTAGCGCGCACTTGGACTATCTAGGTTACCTAGCAGGCACATGGATTATGTACGTCCTCTAGTGGGCACTGGACTATCTAGGTAACTAACGGGTACTAGGACTATCTAGGTTAACTAGCGGGCACTTGGACTATCTAGGTTACCTAGCAGGCACTTGGATTATGAAGGATCCCTAGCGGGCACTTGGACTATCTAGGTTAACTAGCGGGCACTTGGACTATGTAGGATCCCTATCGGACATTTGGACTACTTTGGTTACCTACCAGGCACTTGACCTATCTAGGTTAACTTGTGGGCACTTGGACTATCTAGGTCAACTAGCGGGCCCTTGTACTATGTAGGTTAACTAGCGAGCACTTGGACTATCTAGGTTAACTAGCTGACCTTGGACTATGTAGGTTAACTAAAGGGCTCTGGGACTATGTAGGATAACTAGCGGGCACTTGGACGATCTAGGTTAACTAGAGAGCACTTGGACTATCTAGGTTACCTAGCGGGCACTTGGACTATGTAGGTTCCCTAGCGGGCATTTGGACTATATAGATAACCTAGTGGGCACTTAGACTTTATTGGTTACCTAGCGGGCACATGGACTATCTAGGTTAACCAGCGGGCACTTGGACTATGTAGTGTCCCTAACGGGCATTTGGACTATCTAGGTTACCTAGCGGGCTCTTGGACTATCTAGGTTACCTAGCAGGCACTTTGACTATCAAGGTTAACTAGCATGCACTTAGACTGTCTGGGATAACTTAGCGGGCACTTGGAATATGTAGGTTAACTAGAGGACACTTGGACGATCTAGGTTAACTAGCGGGCACTAGGATGATCTTGGTTAACTAATGGGCACTTGGACTATCAAAGTTAACAAGCGAGCCCTTGAACTATGTAAGTTAACTAGCGGGCCCTTGGACTATCTAGGTTACCTAGATAGCACTTGGAGTATATAGGTTCCCTAGCGGGCTCTTGGACTATCTAGGGTAACGAACGGGCACTTGGACTGTCTAGGGTACTTAGCGGGCACTTGGACTTTTAGGTTAACGAACGGGCACTTGGACTATGTATGTTGCCTAGCGGGCACTTGGACTATCTAGGTTAGGTTACGGGCACTTGGACTATCTA
The DNA here is from genome assembly GCF_050624435.1 of Tenrec ecaudatus. NCBI lineage: Eukaryota > Metazoa > Chordata > Mammalia > Afrosoricida > Tenrecidae > Tenrec > Tenrec ecaudatus. Next base: position 39,627 of record NW_027458407.1, read on the forward strand.
GGTTACCTAGCGGGAACTTGGACAATGTAGGTTACCTAGCAGGCACTTGGACTATCTAGGTTAACGAACGGGCACTTGGACTATGTAGGTAACCTAACGGGCACTTGGACTGTCTAGGTTACCTAGCGGGCACCTTGATTATCTAGGTTAACTTGCAGACCTTGGACTATGTAGGTTAACTAGCGGGCCCTTGGAATATGTAGGTTAACTAGCGGGCTCTTGGACTATCTAGTTTTCCTAGCAGGCACTTGGACTATGTACATAGCCTAGCGCCCACTTTGACTATCTAGGTTGCCTAGCAGGCACTTGGACTATGTACGTCACCTAGTGGGCACTTGGACTATCTAGGTTAACTAACGGACACTAGGACTATCTAGGTTAACTAGCGGGCACTTGGACTATCTAGGTTACCTAGCAGGCACTTGGATTATGAAGGAACCCTAGCGGGCACTTGGACTATCTAGGTTAACTAGCGGGCACTTGGACTATGTAGGTTAACGAACAGGCACTTGGACTATGCAGGTAACCTAGCGGGCACTTGGACTGTCTAGGTTACACAGCGGGCACTTGGACTTCTAGGTTAACGAACGGGCACTTGGAATATGTATGTTGCCTAGCGGGCACTTGGACTATCTAGGTTAGGTAACGGGCACTTGGACTATCTAGGTTACCTAGCGGGAACTTGGACAATGTAGGTTACCTAGCAGGCACTTGGACTATCTAGGTTAACTAGCGCGGACTTGGACTATCGAGGTTACCTAGCGGGCACTTGGAGTATATAGGTTACCTAGCGGGCCCTTGGACTATGTAGGTTACCTAGCGGGCACTTGGACTATCTAGGTAAACGAATGGGCACTTGGACTATGTAGGTAACCTAACGGCACTTGGACTGTCTAGGTTACCTAGCGGGCACTTTGACTATCTAGGTTAACTAGCAGACCTTGGACTATGTAGGTTAACTAGCGGGCCCTTGGAATATGTAGGTTAACTAGCGGGCTCTTGGACTATCTAGGTTTCCTAGCAGGCACTTGGACTATGTACATACCCTAGCGCGCACTTGGACTATCTAGGTTACCTAGCAGGCACTTGGATTATGAAGGATCTCTAGCGGGCACTTGGACTATCTAGGTTAACTAGCGGGCACTTGGACTATGTAGGTTAACTAGCGGACACTTGCACGATCTAGGTTAACTAGCGGGCCTTTGCACTATGTAGGTTAACTAGCGGGCCCATTGATTATGTAGGTTTACTAGCAGGCACTTGGACTATCTAGGTTAACTAGCGGGCCCTTGGACTATGTAATTTCCCTAGAGGGCATTTGGACTATTAAGGTTACCAAGCGGGAACTTGGACTATGTAAGTTACCTAGCGGGCACTTGGACTATCTAGGTTACCTAGTGGGCACTTGGACTATCTAGGTTACCTAGCAAGTACTTTGACTATCAAGGTTAACTAACGGGCACTTGGACTATGTAGGTTGCCTAGCGGGCACTTAGATTATGTAGTTCCCTATCGGGCACTTGGACTATGTAGGTTAACTAGCGTGCACTTGGACTGTCTAGGTTAACTTAGCGGGCACTAGGACTATCTAGGTTAACGAATGGGCACTTGGACTATGTAGGTAACCTAATGGGCACTTGGAATGTCTAGGTTACCTAGCGGGCACCTTGATTATCTAGGTTAACTTGCAGACCTTGGACTATGTAGGTTAACTAGCGGGCCCTTGGACTATGTAGGTTACCTAGCGGGCTCTTGGACTATCTAGGTTTCCTAGCAGGCACTTGGACTATGTACATAGCCTAGCGCCCACTTGGACTATCTAGGTCACCTGGCAGGGACTTGGACTATGTACGTCCCCTAGTGGGCACTAGGACTATCTAGGTTAACTAGCGGGCACTTGGACTATCTAGGTTACCTAGCAGGCACTTGGATTATGAGGGATCCCTAGCGGGCACTTGGACTATCTAGGTTAACTAGCGGGCACTTGGAATATGTAGGTTAACGAACAGCACTTGGAATATGCAGGTAACCTAGCGGGCACTTGGACTGTCTAGGTTACATAGCGGGCACTTGGACTTCTAGGTTAACGAACGGGCACTTGGTATATGTATGTTGCCTAGCGGGCACTTGGACAATCTAGGTTAGGTAATGGGCACTTGGACTATCTAGGTTACCTAGCGGGAACTTGGACATTGTAGGTTACCTAGCAGGCACTTGGACTATCTGGGTTAACTAGCGCGGACTTGGACTATCGAGGTTACGTAGCGGGCACTTGGACTATCTCGGTTACCTAGCGGGCCCTTGGACTATGTAGGTTACCTAGCGGGCACTTGGACTATCTAGGTTAACGAACGGGCACTTGGACTATGTAGGTAACCTAACGGGCACTTGGATTGTCTAGGTTACCTAGCGAGCACTTTGACTATCTAGGTTAACTAGCAGACCTTCGACTATGTAGGTTAACTAGCGGGCCCTTGGAATATGTAGGTTAACTAGCGGGCTCTTGGACTATCTAGGTTTCCTAGCAGGCACTTGGACTATGTACATAGCCTAGCGCGCACTTGGACTATCTAGGTTACCTAGCAGGCACATGGATTATGTACGTCCTCTAGTGGGCACTGGACTATCTAGGTAACTAACGGGTACTAGGACTATCTAGGTTAACTAGCGGGCACTTGGACTATCTAGGTTACCTAGCAGGCACTTGGATTATGAAGGATCCCTAGCGGGCACTTGGACTATCTAGGTTAACTAGCGGGCACTTGGACTATGTAGGATCCCTATCGGACATTTGGACTACTTTGGTTACCTACCAGGCACTTGACCTATCTAGGTTAACTTGTGGGCACTTGGACTATCTAGGTCAACTAGCGGGCCCTTGTACTATGTAGGTTAACTAGCGAGCACTTGGACTATCTAGGTTAACTAGCTGACCTTGGACTATGTAGGTTAACTAAAGGGCTCTGGGACTATGTAGGATAACTAGCGGGCACTTGGACGATCTAGGTTAACTAGAGAGCACTTGGACTATCTAGGTTACCTAGCGGGCACTTGGACTATGTAGGTTCCCTAGCGGGCATTTGGACTATATAGATAACCTAGTGGGCACTTAGACTTTATTGGTTACCTAGCGGGCACATGGACTATCTAGGTTAACCAGCGGGCACTTGGACTATGTAGTGTCCCTAACGGGCATTTGGACTATCTAGGTTACCTAGCGGGCTCTTGGACTATCTAGGTTACCTAGCAGGCACTTTGACTATCAAGGTTAACTAGCATGCACTTAGACTGTCTGGGATAACTTAGCGGGCACTTGGAATATGTAGGTTAACTAGAGGACACTTGGACGATCTAGGTTAACTAGCGGGCACTAGGATGATCTTGGTTAACTAATGGGCACTTGGACTATCAAAGTTAACAAGCGAGCCCTTGAACTATGTAAGTTAACTAGCGGGCCCTTGGACTATCTAGGTTACCTAGATAGCACTTGGAGTATATAGGTTCCCTAGCGGGCTCTTGGACTATCTAGGGTAACGAACGGGCACTTGGACTGTCTAGGGTACTTAGCGGGCACTTGGACTTTTAGGTTAACGAACGGGCACTTGGACTATGTATGTTGCCTAGCGGGCACTTGGACTATCTAGGTTAGGTTACGGGCACTTGGACTATCTAGGTTACCTAGCGGGAACTTGGACAATGTAGGTTACCTAGCAGGCACTTGGACTATCTAGGTTACCTAATGGGCACTTTCACTATCTAGGTTACCTAGCGGGCACTTGGACTATGTAGGTTAACTAGCGGGCACTTGGACAATCTAGGTTAACTAGCGGGCACTTGCACTATCGAGGTTAACGAACGGGCACTTGGACTATGTAGGTTACCTAGCAGGCACTTGGACTATCTAGGTTACCTAGATAGCACTTGGACTATATAGGTTCTCTAGCGGGCACTTGGACTATCTAGGTTAACGAACGGGCACTTGGACTATGCAGGTAACCTAGCGGGCACTTGGACTGTCTAGGTTACATAGCGGGCACGTGGACTTCTAGGTTAACGAACGGGCACTTGGACTATGTATGTGGCCTAGCGGGCACTTGGACTATCTAGGTTAGGTAAAGGGCACTTGGACTTTCTCGGTTACCTAGCGGGAACTTGGAGAATGTTGGTTACCTAACGGGCACATTGACTATCTAGGTTACCTAGCGGGCACTTGGACTATCTAGGTTAACTAGAGGGCACTTGTCCTATATAGGTTACCTAGCGGGCACTTGGACTATCTTGGTTAACGAACGGGCACTTGGACTATGTACATACCCTAGCGCGCACTTGGACTGTCTAGGTTACCTAGCGGGCACTTTGACTATCTAGGTTAACTAGCAGACCTGTGACTATGTAGGTTAACTAGCGGGCCCTTGGACTATGTAGGTTAACTAGCGGCACTTGGACTATCTAGGTTTCCTAGCAGGCACTTGGACTATGTACATAGCCTAGCGCCCACTTGGACTATCTAGGTTGCCTAGCGGGCACTTGGACTATGTACGTCCCCTAGAGGACACTTGACTATCTAGGTTAACTAACGGGCACTAGGACTATCTAGGTTAACTAGCGGGCACTTTGACTATGTACGTCCCCTAGTGGGTACTTGGACTATCTAGGTTAACCAGCGGGCACTAGGACTATCTAGGTTAACTAGCGGGCACTTGGACTATCTAGGTAACCTAGCAGGCACTTGGATTATGAAGGATACCTAGCGGGCACTTGGACTATCTAGGTTAACTAGCGGGCACTTGGACTATGTAGGTTAACTAGCGGACACTTGCACGATCTAGGTTAACTAGCGGGCCCTTGCACTATGTTGGTTAACTAGCGGGCCCATGCATTATGTAGGTTTACTAGCAGGCACTTGGACTATCTAGGTTACCTAGCGGGCAATTAGACTATGTAGTTTCCCTAGCGGGCATTTGGAGTATTAAAGTTACCAAGCGGGAACTTGGACTATGTAGGTTACCTAGTGGGCACTTGGACTATCTACGTTACCTAGCAGGCACTTTGATTATCTAGGTTAACTAACGGGCACTTGGACTATGTAGGTTGCCTAGCGGGCACTTGGACTATGTAGGTTCCCTAGCGGGCACTTGGATTATGTAGGTTCCCTATTGGGCACATGGACTATGTAGGTTAACTAGCGGACACTTGGACTGTCTAGGTTACCTAGCGGGCACTTGGATTATCTAGGTTAACGAACGGGCACTTGGACTATGTAGGTTACCTAGCCGCCACTTGGACTATCTAGGTTAGCTAACAGGCACTTGGACTATCTAGGTTCCCTAGCGGGCACTTGTACTATCTAGGGTACCTAGCTGGCACTTGGACTATGTAGGTCAACTAGCGGGCCCTTGGACTACCTAGGTTCGCTAACGGGAACTTAGATTATGTAGGTTAACTAGGGGGCACTTGGAATATGTAGGTTAACTAGCGGACACTTGCACTATGTAGGTTGTCTAGCGTGCCCATAGACTATGTAGGTTTACTAGCGGGCCCTTGGACTATCTAAGTTCCCTAAAGGGCACTTGGACTATCTAGGTTACAGAACGGGCACTTGGACTATCTAGGTTACCTAGCGGGCACTTGGACTATGTAGGCTAACTAGGGGGCCCTTGGACGATCTAGGTTACCTAGCGGGTACTAGAACTATCTAAGTTACCTAGCGGGCACGAGGACTATGTACGTTCCCTAGCGGGCACTTGGACTATCTATGTTAACTACGGGCACTTGGAATATGTAGGTTATCTAGCGGACACTTGCACTATGTAGGTTACCTTGCAGGCACTTGGACTATCTAGGTTAACTAGCGTGCACTTGGACTATGTAGGTTCCTTAGAGGGCACTTGGACTATCTAGGTTGCCTAGCGGGCACTTGTACTATGTAGGTTAACTAGCGTGCCCTTGGACTATCTAGGTTACGTAGCGGGCACTTGGTATATAGGTTAACTAGCGGGCACTTGGTCTATGTAGGTTAACTAGCGGACACTTGCACAATCAAGGTTAACTAGCGGGCCCATGGATTATGTAGGTTTACTAGCAGGCACTTGGACTATCTAGGCTCACTAGCGGGCACTTGGACTATGTATTTTCCCTAGCGGGCAATTGGACTATCTAGGTTACCCAGCGGCACTTGGACTATCTAGGTTACCTAGCGGGCACTTGGACTATCTAGGTTAACTAGCAGGCCCTTTGACTATCTAGGTTAACAAACGGGCACTTGGACTATGTAGGTTGCCTAGCGGGCACTTGGATTATGTAGGTTCCCTATCGGGCACTTGGACTATGTAGGTTAACTAGCGTGCACTTGGACTGTCTAGGTTACCTAGCAGGCACTTGGACTCTGTAGGTTAACTAGAGGACACTTGTACTATGTACGTCCCCTAGTGGGCAATTGGACTATCTAGGTCAACTAACGGGCACTAGGATTATCTAGGTTAACTAGCGGCCACTTGGCCTATCTAGGTTACCTAGCAGGCACTTGGATTATGAAGGATCCCTAGCGGGCACTTGGACAATCTACTTTAACTAGCAGGCACTTGGACGATCTAGGTTAACTAGCGGGCACTTGGACTATCAAAGTTAACAAGTGAGCCCTTGGACTATGTAGGTTAACTAGCGGGCCCTTGGATTATCTAGGTTACCTAGCGGGCACTTGGACTTATATAGGTTACCTAACGGGCACTTGGACTATGTAGGTTACCTAGTGGGCACTTGGACTATCTAAGTTAACGAACGGGCACTTGGAATATGCAGGTAACCTAGTGGGCACTTGGAATGTCTATGTTACCTAGCGGGCACTTGGACTTCTAGGTTAACGAATAGGCACTTGGACTATGTAGGTTGCTTAGCGGGTACTTGGACTATATAGGTTAGGTAACGGGCACTTGGGCTATCTAGGTTACCTAGCTTGAACTTGGATAATGTAAGTTACCTAGCGGGCACTTGGACTATCTAGGTAACCTAACGGGCACTTTGACTATCTAGGTTACATAGCGGGCACTTGGACTATGTAGGTTAACTAGCGAGCACTTGGACTCTAGGTTACATAGCGGGCACTTGGACTATCTAGGTTAACGAACGGGCACTTGGACTATGTAGGTAACCTAGTGGACACTTGGACAGTCTAGGTTACCTAGCGGGCAATTGGACTATCTAGGTTAACGAACGGGCACTTGGACTATCTAGGTTACCTAGCGGGCACTTGGACTATGTAGATTAACTAGCGGGCTCTTGGACTATCTAGGTTGCCGAACGGGCATTTGGACTATGTAGGTAACCTAGCGTGTACTTGGACAGTCTAGTTTACCTAGCGGGCACTTGGACTTCTAGGTTAACGAACGGGCACTTGGACTATGTATGTTGCATAGCGGGCAATTGGACTATCTAGGTTAGGTAACGGGCATTGGAATATCTAGGTTACCTAGCGGGAACTTGGACAATGTAGGTTACCAAGCAGGCACTTGGACTATCTAGGTTAACGAACGGGCACTTGGACTATGTAGGTAACCTAACGGGCACTTGGACTGTCTAGGTTACCTAGCGGGCACCTTGATTATCTAGGTTAACTTGCAGACCTTGGACTATGTAGGTTAACTAGCGGGCCCTTGGATTATGTAGGTTAACTAGCGGGCTCTTGGACTATCTAGTTTTCCTAGCAGGCACTTGGACTATGTACATAGCCTAGCGCCCACTTTGACTATCTAGGTTGCCTAGCAGGCACTTGGACTATGTACGTCACCTAGTGGGCACTTGGACTATCTAGGTTAACTAACGGACACTAGGACTATCTAGGTTAACTAGCGGGCACTTGGACTATCTAGGTTACCTAGCAGGCACTTGGATTATGAAGGAACCCTAGCGGGCACTTGGACTATCTAGGTTAACTAGCGGGCACTTGGACTATGTAGGTTAACGAACAGGCACTTGGACTATGCAGGTAACCTAGCGGGCACTTGGACTGTCTAGGTTACATAGCGGGCACTTGGACTTCTAGGTTAACGAACGGGCACTTGGAATATGTATGTTGCCTAGCGGGCACTTGGACTATCTAGGTTAGGTAACGGGCACTTGGACTATCTAGGTTACCTAGCGGGAACTTGGACAATGTAGGTTACCTAGCAGGCACTTGGACTATCTAGGTTAACTAGCGCGGACTTGGACTATCGAGGTTACCTAGCGGGCACTTGGAGTATATAGGTTACCTAGCGGGCCCTTGGACTATGTAGGTTACCTAGCGGGCACTTGGACTATCTAGGTAAATGAATGGGCACTTCGACTATGTAGGTAACCTAACGGCACTTGGACTGTCTAGGTTACCTAGCGGGCACTTTGACTATCTAGGTTAACTAGCAGACCTTGGACTATGTAGGTTAACTAGCGGGCCCTTGGAATATGTAGGTTAACTAGCGGGCTCTTGGACTATCTAGGTTTCCTAGCAGGCACTTGGACTATGTACATACCCTAGCGCGCACTTGGACTATCTAGGTTACCTAGCAGGCACTTGGATTATGAAGGATCTCTAGCGGGCACTTGGACTATCTAGGTTAACTAGCGGGCACTTGGACTATGTAGGTTAACTAGCGGACACTTGCACGATCTAGGTTAACTAGCGGGCCTTTGCACTATGTAGGTTAACTAGCGGGCCCATTGATTATGTAGGTTTACTAGCAGGCACTTGGACTATCTAGGTTAACTAGCGGGCCCTTGGACTATGTAGTTTCCCTAGAGGGCATTTGGACTATTAAGGTTACCAAGCGGGAACTTGGACTATGTAAGTTACCTAGCGGGCACTTGGACTATCTAGGTTACCTAGCAGGCACTTTGACTATCTAGGTTAAATAACGGGCACTTGGACTATGTAGGTTGCCTACCGGGCACTTGGACTATGTAGGTTCCCTAGCTGGCACTTGGATTATGTAGGTTCCCTATTGGGCACTTGGACTATGTAGGTTAACTAGTGGGCACTTGGACTGTCTAGGTTACCTAGCGGGCACTTGGATTATCTAGGTTAACGAACGGACACTTGGACTATGTAGGTTACTTAGCCGCCACTTGGACTATCTAGGTTAAATAACAGGCACTTGGACTATCTAGGTTCCCTAGGGGGCACTTGTACTATCTAGGTTACCTAGCTGGCACTTGGACTATGTAGGTCAACTAGCGGGCCCTTGGACTATCTACGTTAGCTAACGGGCACTTAGATTATGTAGGTTAACTAGCGGGCACTTGGAATATGTAGTTTAACTAGCGGACACTTGCACTATGTAGGTTAACTAGCGGGCCCATGGACTATGTATGTTTACTAGCGGGCCTTTGGACTATCTAGGTTCCCTAAAGGGCCCTTGGACTATCTAGGTTACCGAACGGGCACTTGGACTATCTAGGTTATCTAGCGGGCACTTGGATTATGTAGGTTAACTAGGGGGCCCTTGAACGATCGAGGTTACCTAGCGGGTACTAGAACTATCTAGGTTAACTAGCAGGCACTTGCACTATCTAAGTTACCGAGCAGGCACTTGGACTATTTACGTTCCCTAGCGGGCATTTGGACTATGTACGTTCCCTAGCGGGCACTTGGACTATGTACATTCCCTAGCGGGCACTTGGACTATCTATGTTAACTAGCGGGCACTTGGAATATGTAGGTTAACTAGCGGACACTTGCACTATGTTGGTTATGTAGCAGACACTTGGACTATCTAGGTTAACTAGCGGGCACTTGGACTATCTAGGTTAACTAGCGTGCACTTGGACTATGCAAGTTCCTTAGCGGGCACTTGGACTATCTAGGTTGCCTAGCGGGCACTTGTACTATGTAGGTTAACTAGCGTGCCCTTGGACTATCTAGGTTACGTAGCGCGCACTTGGACTATCAAGGTTAACTAGAGGACACTTACACGATCTAGGTTAACTAGCGGGCCCTTGTACTATGTAGATTAACTAGCGGGCCCATAGATTATGTAGGTTTACTAGCAGGCACTTGAACTATCTAGGCTAACTAGCGGGCACTTGGACTATGTAGTGTCCCTAGCGGGCATTTGGACTATCTAGGTTAACTAGCTGACTTTGGACTATGTAGGTTAACTAGCGGGCACTTGGACTATCCAAGTTAACTAGCTGACCTTGGACTATGTAGGTTAACTAGCGGGCACTTGGACTATCTAGGTTAACTAGCTGACTTTGGACTATGTAGGTTAACTAGCGGGCACTTGGACTATCCAAGTTAACTAGCTGACCTTGGACTATGTAGGTTAACTAGCGGGCACTTGGACTATCTAGGTTAACTAGAGGGCACTTGGACTATGTACGTTCCCTAGCGGGAACTTGGGCTATCTACGTTACCTAGCGGGCAATTGGACTATGTAGGTTAACGAACGGGCACTTGGACTATGTAGGTAACATAATGGTCACTTGGACTGTCTAGGTTACCTAGCGGGGACTTGGACTATGTAGGTTAACTAGCAGTCACTTGGACTATGTAAGATCCCTATCGGACATTTGTACTACTTAGGTTAACTAGCGGGCACTTTGACTATCTTGGTTAACTAGCGGGAACTTGGACTATCTAGGTCAACTAGCGGGCCCTTGTACGATGTAGGTTAACTAGCGGGCACTTGGACTATCTAGGTTAACTAGCGGACCTTGTACTATGTAGGTTAACTAGCGGGCACTTGGACAATGTACGTCCCCTAGTGGGCACTTGGACTATCTAGGTTAACTAACGGGCACTAGGACTATCTAGGTTAACTAGCGGGCACTGGACTACCTAGGTTACCTAGCAGGCACTTGGATTATGAAGGATCCCAAGCGGGCACTTGGACAATCTAAGTTAACTAGCGGGCACTTGGACTATCTAGGTTAACTAGCGGGCACTTGGACTATCAAAGTTAACAAGTGAGCCCTTGGACTATGTAGGCTAAGTAGCGGGCCCTTGGACTATCTGGGTTACCTACCGGCACTTGGACTATCTAAGTTAATGAACGGGCACTTGGAATATGCAGGTAACCTAGCGGGCACTTGGACTGTCTAGGTTACCTAGCGGGCACTTGGACTTCTAGGTTAACAAACGGGCACTTGGACATTGTAGGATGCTTAGAGGGCACTTGGACAATCTAGGTTAGGTAACGGGAACTTTGAGTATCTAGGTTACCTAGCGGGAACTTGGACAATATAAGTTACCTAGCGGGCACTTGGACTATCTAGGTTACATAGCGGGCACTTGGACTATGTAGGTTAACTAGCGAGCACTTGGACTCTAGGTTACCTAGCGGGCACTTGGACTATGTAGGTTTCCTAGCGGGCACTTTGACTATCTAGGTTAACGAACGGGCACTTGGAATATGTAGGTAACCTAGCGGGCACTTGGACAGTCTAGGTTACCTAGCTGGCACTAGGACTATCTAGGTTAACGAACGGGCACTTGGACTATCTAGGTTAACTAGCGGGCACTTGGACTATATAGGTCAACTAGCGGGCCCTTGTACTATGTAGGTTAACTAGCGAGCACTTGGAGTATCTAGATTAACTAGCGGACCTTGGTCTACGTACGTTAACTAGCGGGCCCTTGGACTATGTAGGTTAACTAGCGGGCACTTGGACGATATAGGTTAACTAGAGGGCACTTGGACTATCTAGGTTAACTAGCGGGCACTTGGACTATCAAAGTTAACAAGTGAGCCCTTGGACTATGTAGGTTAACTAGCGGGCCCTTGGACTATCTAGGTTACCTAGCGGGCACTTGGACTATCTAGGTTACCTAGCGGGCACTTGGACTTCTAGGTTAACGAACGGGCACTTGGACTATGTAGGATGCTTAGCGGGCACTTGGACAATCTAGGTTAGGTAATGGGCACTTTGAGTATCTAGGTTACCTAGCGGGAACTTGGACAATATAAGTTACCTAGCGGGCACTTGGACTATCTAGGTTACCTAGCGGGCCCTTGGACTATGTAGGTTTCCTAGCGGGCACTTTGACTATCTAGGTTATCGAAC
>NW_027458408.1:300000-397531 GCF_050624435.1 Tenrec ecaudatus
CCAATAGCCTTAGGCTAGGAAACCCCTAGGTTTAGCCTAGGGCTCCCCAAGCCTTAGGCTAGGGCACCCCTAGGCTTAGGCTAGGGCTCCCATAGCATTAGGCTAGGGCTCCCCTAGCCTAAGTATAGTGCTCCCCTAGCCTCAGGCTTGGGCTCCCCTAGCCTTACACTAGGGCACCCCTAGGCTTAGGCTAATGCTCCCCTATCCTTAGGCTAGGGCACCCCTAGGCTTAGGCTAAAGCTAGCGCTCCCCTAGCCTTAGGCTAGGGCTCCCCTAGCCTTAGCCTAGGACTCCCCTAGCCGTAGGCTAGGTTACCCATAGGCTTAGGCTAGGGCTCCCGGAACCTTAGGCTAGGGCCCACCTCGCCTTAGGCTTGGGCTCCCCTAGCCTTAGGCTAGGGCACCCCTAGGCTTAGGCTAAGACTAGGGCTCCCGTAGCCTTAGGATAGGGCACCCCTAAGCTTAGGCTAAGGCTAGGGCTCCCCTAACCTTAGGCTATCGCTCCCTTAGCCTTAGGCTAGGGCACCCCTAGGCTTAGGCTAAGGCTAGGGCTCCCCTAGCCTTATGCTAGGGCTCCCCTAGCCTAAGCCTAGGGCTCCCCTAGCCTTAGGTTCGGGCTCCCCTAGCCTTAGGCTCGGGCTCCCGTACCCTTACACTAGACCACCCCTAGCCTTAGTATATGGCTCCGCTACCCTTAGTCAAGGGCACCCCTATGCTTAGGCTAAGGCTAGGGCTCCCCTAGCCTTTGGCTAGGGATCCCCCAGCCTTAGGCTAGGGCACCCATAGGCTTAGGCTAGGGCACCCATAGTCTTAGGCTAAGGCTAGGGCTCCCCTAGCCTTAGGCTAGGGCAGCCCTAGACTTAGGCTTGGGCTCCCTTAGCCTTAGCCTAGGGCTCCCCTATGCTTAGGTTAGGGCTCCCCTATCCTTAGGCCAGGGCACCCCTAGGCTTAGTCCAGGGTTCCCCAAGCCTTAGGCTAGGGCTACCCCAGCCTTAGGGTAGGGCACCCCTAGCCTTATGCTAGGGCTCCCCTAGCCTAAGCCTAGGGCTCCCTTAGGTTTAGGCTAGGCCTCCCCTTGCCTTACACTGGGCACCCCTAGGCTTAGGCTAAGGCTAGTGCTCCCCTAGCCTTAGGGTAGGGCTCCCCTAGCCTTGGCTAGGGCAACCCTAGGCTTAGGCTTAGGCTAGGGCTCCCTAGTCTTATGCTAGGGCACCACTAGCTTAGGCTAAGGCTAGGGCTCCCCTAGCCTTATGCTAGGGCACCCCTAGGCTTAGGCTCGGGCACTCCTAGGCTTAAGCTAGGGCTCCCCTAGCCTAAAGTTAGGGCACCCCTAGTCTAAGGCTAGGTCTCTGCTAGCTTTAAGCTAGGGCTCCATTAGCCTTAGGCTAGGGCACCCCTAGGCTTAGGCTAGGGCACCCCTAGGCTTAGACTAAGGCTAGGGCTCCCCTAGCCTTAGGCTAGGGCACCAGTAGGCTTAGACTAAGGCTAGGGCTCCCCTAGCCTTAGGCTAGGGCACCCCTAGGCTTAGACTAAGGCTAGGGCTCCCCTAGCCTTAGGCTAGTGCTCCCCTAGCCTTAGGCTAGGGCACCCCTAGGCTTAGGCTAGGGCTCCCATAGCCTAAAGTTAGGGCACCCCTAGGCTAAGGCTAGGGCTCCGCTAGCTTTAAACTAGGGCTCCATTAGCCTTAGGCTAGGGCACCCCTAGGCTTAGGCTAGGGCACCCCTAGGCTTAGGCTAGGGCACCCCTAGGCTTAGACTAAGGCTAGGGCTCCCCTAGCCTTAGGCTAGGGCACCCCTAGGCTTAGACTAAGGCTAGGGCTCCCCTAGCTTTAGGCTAGTGCTACCCTAGCCTTAGGCTCCGGCACCCCTAGGCTTAGGCTCAGGCACCCCTAGGCTTAGGGTAAGGCTCCCCTAGCCTTAGGCTAGGTCTCCCCTAGCCTTAGGCTAGGGCTCCCCTAGCCTTAGGCTAGGCCTCCCTAGCCTTAGGCTAGGGCACCCCTAGGCTTGGGTTAGACTCCCCTAGCCTTAGGTTAGGGCACCCCTAGGCATAGGCTAAGGCTAGCGCTCCCCTAGCCTTAGGCTATGGCTCCCCTAGCCTTAGGCTAGGGCTCCCCTAGCCTTAGGCAAGGGCACCCCTAGGCTTAGGGTAGGGCACCCATAGGCTTAGGCTAAGGCTAGGGCTCCCCTAGCCTTAGGTATGGAAGCCCTAGGCTTAGCCTTGGGCTCCCCTAGCCTTAGGCTAGAGCACCCCTAGGCTTAGGCTAAGGCTAGGGCTCACCTAGTCTTAGGCTAGGGCACCCCTAAGCTTAGGTTAAGGCTAGGGCTCCCTAGCCTAAGTTTAGGGCTCCGCTAGCGTTAGGTTAGGGCTCCCTTAGCCTTAGGCTCGGTCTCCCCTAGCCTTACATTAGGGCACCCCTAGGCTTAGGCTAATGCTCCCCTATCCTTAGGATAGGGCACCCCTAGGCTTAGGCTAAGGCTAGCGCTCCCCTAGCCTTTGGCTAGGGCTCCCCTAGCCTTAGGCTAGGGCTCCCCTAGCCTTAGGCTATGGCTAAACAAGCCTTAAGCTAGGGCTACCCTAGCCTTAGTCAAGGGCACCCCTATGCTTAGGCTAAGGCTAGGGCTCCCCTATCCTTAGGTTAGGCCTCCCCTAGCCTTAGGCTAGGGCACCCCTAGGCTTAGGCTAAGGCTAGGGCTCTCCTAGCCTTAGGTTAGGGCACCCCTAGACTTAGGGTAGGGCTCCCCTAGCCTTAGGTTAGGGCTCCCCTAGCTTTAGGCTAGGGCTCCCCTAGCCTTAGGCCAGGGAACGCCTAGGCTTAGTCCAGTCTCCCCTAGCCTTAGGTTAGGGCTCACCTAGCCTTACACTAGGACACCCCTAGGCTTAGGCTAAGTGTAGGACTCCCCTAGCCTTAGGGTAGGGCTCTCTAGCCTTAGGCAAGGGCACCCCTAGGCTTAGACTAGGGCTCCCCTAGCCTTAAATTAGGGCACCCCTAGGCTTAGGCTAGGGCTTCCATTGCCTTAGGCTAGGGCTCCCTTAGCCGTAAGCTAGGGCACCCCTAGGCTGAGGCTAAGTCTAGGGCTCCCCTAACCTTAGGCTAGGCTCTCCTAGTCTTTGGCTAGGGCTCCCATGGCCTTAGGCTAGGGCACCCCTAGGCTTAGACTAAGGCTAGGGCTCCCCTAGGCTTAGGCTAGTGCTCCCCTAGCCTTAGGCTAGGGCACCCCTAGGCTTAGGCTTAGGCTCGGGCACCCCTAGGCTTAGTCTAGGGCTCCCCTAGCCTTAGGCTAGGGCACCCCTAAGCTTAGGCTAACGCTAGGGCTCCCCTAGCCTTAGGCTAGGGCTCCCCGAGCCTTAGGCTGGGGCACTCCAAGGCTTAGGCTTAGGCTCGGGCACCCCTAGGCTTAGTCTAGGGCTCCCCTAGCCTTAGGCTAAGGCACCCCTAAGCTTAGGTTAACGCTAGGGCTCCCCTAGCCTTAGGCTAGGGCTCCCCGAGCCTTAGGCTAGGGCACTCCAAGGCTTAGGCTTAGGCTAGGGCTCCGCTAGCCTTAGGCTAGGGCACCCCTAGGCTTAGGCTAAGGGTAGGGCTCCCCTAGCCTTAGGTTAGGGCACCCCTAGGCTTAGGCTACGGCTCCCCTAGCCTTAGGCTAGGGCACCCCTAGGCTTAGGCTAAGGCTAGGGCTCCCCTAGCCTTAGGCTAGGGCTCCCATAGCCTTAGGCTAGGGCACCCCTAGGTTTAGCCTAGGGCTCCCCAAGCCTTAGGCCAGGGTACCCCTAGGCTTAGTCCAGGGCTCTCCTAGCCTTAGGCTAGGGCTCCCCTACCCTTAGGCTAGGGCACCACTAGCCTAAGGCTAGGGCTCCCCTACGCTTAGGGTAGGGAACCCCTAGCCTTATGCTAGGGCTCCCCTAGCCTAATCCTAGGGCTTCCCTAGCCTTAGGCTAGGGCTCCCCTAGCCTTAGGCTTGGGCTCCCCTAGCCTTACACAAGGGCACCCATAGGCTTAGGCTAAAGCTAGCGCTCCCCTAGCCTTAGGCTAGGGCTCCCCTAGCCATAGCCTAGGGCTCCCCTAGCCTTAGCCTAGGACTCCCCTAGCCGTAGGCTAGGGCACCCCTAGGTTTAGGCTAGGGCTCCCTGAGCCTTAGGCTAGGGCTCCCGGAACCTTAGGCTAGGGCTCCCCTTGCCTTAGGCTTGGGCTCCCCAAGCCTTAGGCTAGGGCACCCCTAGGCTTAGGCTAGGGCACCCGTAAGCTTAGGCTAAGGCTAGGGCTCCCGTAACCTTAGGCTAGTGCTCCCTTAGCTTTAGGCTAGGGCACCCCTAGGCTTAGGCTAAGTCTAGGGCTCCCCTAGCCTTAGGCTACGGCACCCCTAGGTTTAGGCTAGGGCTCCCCTAGCCTTTGGTTCGGGCACCCCTAGGCCTCAGGCTATGGCACCCGTAGGCTTAGGCTAACGCTAGAGCTCCCCTAGCCTTAGGCTAGGGTACCCCTAGGCTTAGGCTAGGGCACCCCTAGGCTTAGGCTAAGGCTAGGGCTCCCCTAGCCTTTGGCTAGGGTTCCCCTAACCTTGGATAGGGCACCCCTAGGCCTAGGCTAAGGCTAGGGCTCCCCTAGCCTTAGGCTAGGGCACCCCTAGGATTAATCTAAGGCTAGGTCTCCCCTAGCCTTAGTATAAGGTACGCCTAGCCTTAGGCTAAGGTACACCTAGCCTTAGGCTAGGACACCCATAGGCTTAGGGTAAGGCTAGGGCTCCCCTAGTCTTAGGCTAGGGCTCCCCTAGCCTTAGTAGGGCACCCCTAGGCTTAGGCTAAGTCTAGGGCTCCCCTAGCCTTAGGCTACGGCACCCCTAGGCTTAGGCTAGGGATTCCCTAGCCTTCGGCTAGGGCACCCCTAGGCTTAGGCTAAGGCTAGGGCTTCCCTCGCCTTAGGCTAGGGCTCCCCTAGCATTAGGTAGGGCACCCCTAGGCCTAGGCTAGGACACCCATAAGCTTAGGGTAAGGCTAGGGCTCCCCTAGGCTTAGGTTAAGGCTAGGGCTCCCCTAGCCTTTGGTTCGGGCACCCCTAGGCTTAGGCTAAGGCTAGGGCTCCCTAGACTTAGGCTATGGCTCCATTAGCCTTAGTCTAGGGCTCCCCTAGCCTTAGGCTAAGGCACCCCTAAGCTTAGGTTAACGCTAGGGCTCCCCTAGCCTTAGGCTAGGGCTCCCCGAGCCTTAGGCTAGGGCACTCCAAGGCTTAGGCTTAGGCTAGGGCTCCGCTAGCCTTAGGCTAGGGCACCCCTAGGCTTAGGCTAAGGGTAGGGCTCCCCTAGCCTTAGGTTAGGGCACCCCTAGGCTTAGGCTACGGCTCCCCTAGCCTTAGGCTAGGGCACCCCTAGGCTTAGGCTAAGGCTAGGGCTCCCCTAGCCTTAGGCTAGGGCTCCCATAGCCTTAGGCTAGGGCACCCCTAGGTTTAGCCTAGGGCTCCCCAAGCCTTAGGCCAGGGTACCCCTAGGCTTAGTCCAGGGCTCTCCTAGCCTTAGGCTAGGGCTCCCCTACCCTTAGGCTAGGGCACCACTAGCCTAAGGCTAGGGCTCCCCTACGCTTAGGGTAGGGAACCCCTAGCCTTATGCTAGGGCTCCCCTAGCCTAATCCTAGGGCTTCCCTAGCCTTAGGCTAGGGCTCCCCTAGCCTTAGGCTTGGGCTCCCCTAGCCTTACACAAGGGCACCCATAGGCTTAGGCTAAAGCTAGCGCTCCCCTAGCCTTAGGCTAGGGCTCCCCTAGCCATAGCCTAGGGCTCCCCTAGCCTTAGCCTAGGACTCCCCTAGCCGTAGGCTAGGGCACCCCTAGGTTTAGGCTAGGGCTCCCTGAGCCTTAGGCTAGGGCTCCCGGAACCTTAGGCTAGGGCTCCCCTTGCCTTAGGCTTGGGCTCCCCAAGCCTTAGGCTAGGGCACCCCTAGGCTTAGGCTAGGGCACCCGTAAGCTTAGGCTAAGGCTAGGGCTCCCGTAACCTTAGGCTAGTGCTCCCTTAGCTTTAGGCTAGGGCACCCCTAGGCTTAGGCTAAGTCTAGGGCTCCCCTAGCCTTAGGCTACGGCACCCCTAGGTTTAGGCTAGGGCTCCCCTAGCCTTTGGTTCGGGCACCCCTAGGCCTCAGGCTATGGCACCCGTAGGCTTAGGCTAACGCTAGAGCTCCCCTAGCCTTAGGCTAGGGTACCCCTAGGCTTAGGCTAGGGCACCCCTAGGCTTAGGCTAAGGCTAGGGCTCCCCTAGCCTTTGGCTAGGGTTCCCCTAACCTTGGATAGGGCACCCCTAGGCCTAGGCTAAGGCTAGGGCTCCCCTAGCCTTAGGCTAGGGCTCCCCTAGCCTTAGGCTAGGGCACCCCTAGGATTAATCTAAGGCTAGGTCTCCCCTAGCCTTAGTATAAGGTACGCCTAGCCTTAGGCTAAGGTACACCTAGCCTTAGGCTAGGACACCCATAGGCTTAGGGTAAGGCTAGGGCTCCCCTAGTCTTAGGCTAGGGCTCCCCTAGCCTTAGGTAGGGCACCCCTAGGCTTAGGCTAAGTCTAGGGCTCCCCTAGCCTTAGGCTACGGCACCCCTAGGCTTAGGCTAGGGATTCCCTAGCCTTCGGCTAGGGCACCCCTAGGCTTAGGCTAAGGCTAGGGCTTCCCTCGCCTTAGGCTAGGGCTCCCCTAGCATTAGGTAGGGCACCCCTAGGCCTAGGCTAGGACACCCATAAGCTTAGGGTAAGGCTAGGGCTCCCCTAGGCTTAGGTTAAGGCTAGGGCTCCCCTAGCCTTTGGTTCGGGCACCCCTAGGCTTAGGCTAAGGCTAGGGCTCCCCTAGACTTAGGCTATGGCTCCATTAGCCTTAGGCTAGGGCTCCCCTAGCCTTAGGCTAGGGCTCACCTAGCCTTTGGCTTGGCACCCCTAGGCTTAGGCTAACGCTAGGGCTCCCCTTGCCTTGGGCTAGGGCACCCCTAGGCTTAGGCTAGGGCTCCCCTAGCCTTAGGTTGGGGCACCAGTAGGCTTAGGCTAAGGCTAGGGATCCCCTAGACTTGGGCTAGGGCACCCCTAAGCTTAGGCTAAGGCTAGGGCTCCCGTAGACTTAGACTAGGGCGCCCCTATCCTTAGGCTTGGGCACCCCTAGGCTTAGGCTAATCCTAGGGCTCTCCTAGCCTTAGGCTAGGGCACCCCTAGGCTTAGGCTAGGGCACCCCTATGCTTAGGCTAAGGCTAGGGCTCCCCCAGCCTTAGGCTAGGGCACCCATAGGCTTAGGCTAGGGCTCCCCTAGCCTTAGGTTAGGGCTCCCCTAGATTTAGGCTAGGGCTCCACTAGCCTTAGGCCAGGGCACCCCTAGACTTAGTCCAGGGCTACCCTAGCCTTAGGCTAGTTTTCCCCTAGCCATAAGCTAGGGCTACCCCAGCCTTATGCTAGGGCTCCCCTACCCTTAGGGTAGGGCACCCCTATCCTTATGCTAGGGCTCCCCTAGCCTAAAACTAGGGCTCCCCTAGCCTTAGGGTAGGGCTCCCTAGCCTTATGCTAGGGCACCCCTAGGCTTAGGCTCGGGCACTCCTAGGCTTACGCTAGGGTTCCCCTAGCCTTAGGTTCGGGCACCCCTAGACTTAGGGTAGGGCTACCCTAATCTTAGGCTAGGGCACCCCTAGGATTGGACTCGGACTCCCCTAGCCTTAAATTAGGGCACCCCTAGGCTTAGGCTAGGGCTCCCATTTCCTAGGGTAGGACTCCCCTAGACTAAGGCTAGGGCTCCCTTAGCCGTAAGCTAGGGCACCTCTCGGCTGAAGCTAAGTCTAGGGCTCCCCTAGCTTTAGGCTTGGGCTCCCTAGCCTTATTCTAGGGCACCCCTAGGCATAGACTAAGGCTAGGGCTCCCCTAGCCTTATGCTAGGTCAACCCTAGGCTTATGTTCGGGCACACCCAGGCTTAGGATAGGGCTCCCCTTGTCTTAGGCTAGGACACACCTAGGCTTAGGCTAGGGCTCCCCTAACGTTAAGCTAAGGCTCCCCTAGCCTTATGCTAGGGCACCCCAAGGCTTAGGCTAAGGGAAGGGCTCCCCTATCCTTAGGCTAGGGATCTTCTAGCCTTAGGCTAGGGCACCCCTAGGCTTAGCCTAGGGCACACCTAGGCATAGGCTAAGGCTGGGCTCCCCCAGCCTTATGCTAGGGCTCCCCTAGCCTTAGGCTAGGGCTCCCCTAACCTTAGGCTAGGCTCCCCTAGCCTTAGGCTAGGGAACCCCAAGCCTTAGGCTAGTGCTCCCCTAGTCTTTGGCTAGGGCTCCCATGGCCTTAGGCTAGGGCACCCCTAGGCTTAGGCTAAGGCTAGGGCTCCCATAGCCTTCGGCACGGGTCCCCTCGCCTTAGGTTCGGGCACCCCTAGCCTTAGGCTAGGGCTCCCCTAGCCTTATGCTACAGTCCCCTAGGCTTATGCTAAATCTAGGGCTCCCCTAGCCTTGGGCTAGGGCACCCCTAGACTTAGGCTAGGGCTCCCCTAGCCTTAGACTCAGGGACCCCTAGCCTTAGGCTAGGTCAACCCTAGGCTTAGGCTAAGGCTAGGGCTCCCATAGCCTTAGGCTTGGGCCCCCCTAGCCTTAGGCTAGGGCTCCACTAGCCTTAGGCTATGGCACCCCTAGGCTAAGGCCAGGGTTCCCCTAGCCTTAGGCTAGGGCTCCCCTAGCCTTAGGCTATAGCACCCCTAGGCTTAGGCTAAGGTTTTTCTCCCCTAGCCTTAGGCTAGGGCTCCCCTAGCCTTAGGCTAGGGCACTCCTAGGCTTAGGCTAAGGCTAGGGCTCCCTAGCCTTAGTTTAGGGCACCCTTATCCTTAGGCTAGGGCTCCCCTAACCTTAGGCTAGGGCAACCCTTGGCTTAGGCTAAGGCTAGGGCTCCACTACCCTTTGGCTAGGGCTCTCCTAGCTTTAGGCTAGGGCACCCCTAGGCTTAGGCTAGGGCATCGCTAGGATTAGGCTAAGGCTAGGGCTTCCCCTAGCTTTAGGCTAGGGCTTCCCTAGCCTTAGGCTAGGGCAACCCTAGGCTTAGGCTAAGGCTAGGGCTCCCCTAGCCTTAGGGTAGGGCACCCCTAGGCTTAGGCTAGGGCTCCCCTAGCCATAGGCTAGGGCATCCCTAGCCTTAGGCTAAGCATAGGGCTCCCCTAGCCTTAGGCTTGGGCTCCCTTAGACTTAGGCTAGGGCACCCCTAGGCTTAGGCTAAGTGTAGGGCTCCCCTAGCCTTAGGCTAGGGCTCCCCTAGGATTAGCCTTAGGCTAGGGCACCCCTAGGCTTAGGCTAAGGCTAGGGCTCCTCTAGCCTTAGGATAGGGCTCCCCTAGCCTTAGGCTAGGGTACCTCTAGGCTTAGGCTAAGGCTAGGGCTCCCTTAGCCTTAGGTTAGGGCACCCCTAGCCTTAGGCTAGGGCACCCCTAGGCTTAGGATAAGGCTAGGGCTCCCCCAGCCTTAGGCTAGGGCTCCCCTAGCTTTATGCTAGGGCTCCCCTAGCCTTAAGGCAGGGCACCCCTAGGCTTAGGCTAGGGCACCCCTAGGCTTAGGCTAAGGCTAGGGCTCCTCTAGCCTTAGGCTAGGGCTCCCCTAGCCTGGGCTAGGGCACCCCTAGGCTTAGGCTAAGGCTAGGGCTCCGCTAGCCTTAGGCTAGGTTTCCCCTAGCCTTAGGCTAGGGTTCCCCTAGCCTTAGGCTAGGGCACCACTAGGCTTCGGCTAAGGCTAGGGCTCCCCTAGCCTTAATCTAGGGCTCCCCTAGCCTTAGTCTAGGGGACCCCTAGGCTTAGGCTAAGACAAGGGCTCCCCTAGCCTTAGGCTAGGGCACCTCTAGGCTCAAGCTAAGGCTATGGCTCCCCTAGCCTTAGGCTAGGGCACCCCTAGGCTTAGGCTAAGGTTAGGGCTCCCTAGCCTTTGGCGAGGGCACCCCTAGGCTTATGCTAGGGCACCCCTAGGCTTAGGCTAAGGCTAGGGCTCCTCTAGCCTTAGGCTTGGGCTCCCCTACCCTTAGGCTGTGGCACCCTTAGGCTTAGGCTAAGGCTAGGGCTCCCCTATCCTTAGGCTAGGGCTCCCCTAGCCTTTGGCTAGGTCACCCCTAGGCTTAGGCAAAGGCTAGGGCTCCCCTAGCCTTCGTCTAAAGCTCTCCTAGCCTTAGGCTAGGGCACCCCTAGGCTTAGATTAGGGCTCCCCTAGCCTTATGCTATAGTCGCCTAGGCTTAGGCTAAGGCTAGGGCTCCCATAGCCTTAGGCTAGGGCTCTCCTAGCCTTAGGCTAGGACTCCCCTAGCCTTATGCTATGGCACCCCTAATATTAGGCTAAGGCTACGGTTCCCCTAGCCTTAGGCTAGGGCTCCCCTAGCCTTAGGCTAGGGCTCCCCTAGCCTTAGGCTAGGGCTCCCCTAGGCTTAGGCTAAGGCTAGGGCTCCCCTAACCTTTGGCTAGGGCTCTCCTAGCCTTAGGCTCGTGCTCCCCTAGCCATAGGCTCGGGCACCTCTAGCCTTAGGCTAGGGCTCCCCTAGCCTTAGGCTAGGGCTCCCTTAGCGTTACGCTAGGGATCCCCTAGCCTTAGATCAAGGCACCCCTAGGCTTAGTCCAGGGCTCCCCAAGCCTTAGGCTATGGCACCCCTAGGCTTTGACTAAGGCTACGGCTCCCCTAGCCTTAGGCTAGGGCACACCTAGACTTAGGCTAAGGCTCCCCTAGCCTTAGACTCATGCACCCCTAGCCTTAGGCTAGGGCTCCCCTAGCGTTACGCTAGGGCTCCCCTAGCCTTAGGCTAGGGCTCCCCTAGCGTTACGCTAGGGCTCCCCTAGCCTTAGGCTAGGGCACCCCTAGGCTTAGGCTAAGGCTAAGGCTCCCCTAGCCTTAGTCTAGGGCTCCCCTAGCCTTAGGCTAGGGCACCCCTAGGCTGAGGCTAAGACAAGGGCTCCCCTAGCCTTAGGCTTGGACACCTCTAGGCTTAAGCTAAGGCTAGGGCTCCCCTAGCCTTAGGCTAGGGCACCCCTAGGCTTAGGCTAAGGCTAGGGCTCCCCTAGCCTTTGCCGAGTGCACCCCAAGTCTTAGGCTAAGGCTAGGGCACCCCTAATCTTAGGCTAAGACTACGGCTCACCTAGCCTTAGGCTAGGGCTCCCCTATCCTTAGGCTAGGGCTCCCCTATCCTTAGGCTAGGGCTCCCCTAGGCTTAGGCTAAGGCTAGGGCTCCCCTAGCCTTTGGCTAGGGCTCTCCTAGCCTTAGGCTCGTGCTCCTCTAGCCTTAGGCTCGGGCACCCCTAGCCTTAGGCTAGGGCTCCCCTAGCCTTAGGTTAGGGCTCCCTTAGCGTTACGTTAGGGCTCCCCTAGCCTTAGGCCAGGGCACACCAAGGCTTAGTCCAGGGCTCCCCAAGCCTTAGGCTAGGGCACCCCTAGACTTAGGCTAGGGCTCCACTAGCCTTAGACTCAGGCACCCCTAGCCTTAGGCTAGGGCTCCCCTAGCGTTATGCTAGGGCTCCCCCAACCTTATGCTAAGGCTACAGTCGCCTTAGGCTAGGGCTCCCCTAGCCTTAGTCTAGGTCACCCCTAGGTTTAGGCTAAAGCTAGGGCTCCCCTAGCCTTAGGCTAAGGCTCTCCTAGCCTTAGTTTAGGACACCCGTAGTCTTAGGCTAGGGCTACACTAGCCTTAGGCTAGGGCTACCCTAGCCTTAGGCTAGGGCACCCCTAGGCTTAGGCTAGGGCTCCCCTAGCCTTAGACTCGGGCTCTCTAGACTAAGGCTCGTGTTCCCTAAGCCGTAGGATCGGGCTCCCCTAGCCTTAGGGTAGGGCTCCCCTAGCTTCACGCTAGGGCTTCCCTAGCCTTAGGCCAGGGCACCCCTAGGCTTAAGCTAGGGCTCCCCTAGCCTTAGCTTCGGGAACCCCTAGGCTTAGGCTAAGGCTAGGGATCCCCTAGCCTTAGGCTAGGGCTCCCCTAGCCTTAGGCTATAGCACCCCTATGCTTAGGATAAGGCTTTTCTCCCCTAGCCTTAGGCTAGGGCTCCCCTAGCCTTAGGCTAGGGTACCCCTAGGCTTAGGCTAAGACTAGGGGTCCCCTAGCCTTAAGCTTGGGCTCCCTTAGCCTTAGGCTAGGACACCCCTAGGCTTAGGCTAAGGCTAGGGCTCCCCTAACCTTAGGTTAGGGCTCCCCTAGCCTTAGGCTAGGACAACCCTAGGCTTAGGGTAAGGCTAGGGCACCCCTAGGCCTAGGCTACGGCTATGGCTCCCCTAGCCTTAGGCTAGGGCTCCCCAATCCGTAGGCTAGGGCACCGCTATGATTAAGCTAGGGCACCCCTAGGCTTAGTTTAAGGCTAGGGCTCCCCTAACCTTTGGCTAGGGCTCTCCTAGCCTTAGGCTCGTGCTCCCCTAGCCATAGGCTCGGGCACCTCTAGCCATAGGCTAGGGCTCCCCTAGCCTTAGGCTAGGGCTCCCTTAGCGTTACGCTAGGGATCCCCTAGCCTTAGACAAAGGCACCCCTAGGCTTAGTCCAGGGCTCCCCAAGCCTTAGGCTATGGCACCCCTAGGCTTTGACTAAGGCTACGGCTCCCCTAGCCTTAGGCTAGGGCACCCCTAGACTTAGGCTAAGGCTCCCCTAGCCTTAGACTCATGCACCCCTAGCCTTAGGCTAGGGCTCCCCTAGCGTTACGCTAGGGCTCCCCTAGCCTTAGGCTAGGGCTCCCCTAGCGTTACGCTAGGGCTCCCCTAGCCTTAGGCTAGGGCACCCCTAGGCTTAGGCTAAGGCTAAGGCTCCCCTAGCCTTAGTCTAGGGCTCCCCTAGCCTTAGGCTAGGGCACCCCTAGGCTGAGGCTAAGACAAGGGCTCCCCTAGCCTTAGGCTTGGACACCTCTAGGCTTAAGCTAAGGCTAGGGCTCCCGTAGCCTTAGGCTAGGGCACCCCTAGGCTTAGGCTAAGGCTAGGGCTCCCCTAGCCTTTGCCGAGTGCACCCCAAGTCTTAGGCTAAGGCTAGGGCACCCCTAATCTTAGGCTAAGACTACGGCTCACCTAGCCTTAGGCTAGGGCTCCCCTATCCTTAGGCTAGGGCTCCCCTATCCTTAGGCTAGGGCTCCCCTAGGCTTAGGCTAAGGCTAGGGCTCCCCTAGCCTTTGGCTAGGGCTCTCCTAGCCTTAGGCTCGTGCTCCTCTAGCCTTAGGCTCGGGCACCCCTAGCCTTAGGCTAGGGCTCCCCTAGCCTTAGGTTAGGGCTCCCTTAGCGTTACGTTAGGGCTCCCCTAGCCTTAGGCCAGGGCACACCAAGGCTTAGTCCAGGGCTCCCCAAGCCTTAGGCTAGGGCACCCCTAGACTTAGGCTAGGGCTCCACTAGCCTTAGACTCAGGCACCCCTAGCCTTAGGCTAGGGCTCCCCTAGCGTTATGCTAGGGCTCCCCCAACCTTATGCTAAGGCTACAGTCGCCTTAGGCTAGGGCTCCCCTAGCCTTAGTCTAGGTCACCCCTAGGTTTAGGCTAAAGCTAGGGCTCCCCTAGCCTTAGGCTAAGGCTCTCCTAGCCTTAGTTTAGGACACCCGTAGTCTTAGGCTAGGGCTACACTAGCCTTAGGCTAGGGCTACCCTAGCCTTAGGCTAGGGCACCCCTAGGCTTAGGCTAGGGCTCCCCTAGCCTTAGACTCGGGCTCTCCTAGACTAAGGCTCGTGTTCCCTAAGCCGTAGGATCGGGCTCCCCTAGCCTTAGGCTAGGGCTCCCCTAGCTTCACGCTAGGGCTTCCCTAGCCTTAGGCCAGGGCACCCCTAGGCTTAAGCTAGGGCTCCCCTAGCCTTAGCTTCGGGAACCACTAGGCTTAGGCTAAGGCTAGGGATCCCCTAGCCTTAGGCTAGGGCTCCCCTAGCCTTAGGCTATAGCACCCCTATGCTTAGGATAAGGCTTTTCTCCCCTAGCCTTAGGCTAGGGCTCCCCTAGCCTTAGGCTAGGGTACCCCTAGGCTTAGGCTAAGACTAGGGGTCCCCTAGCCTTAAGCTTGGGCTCCCTTAGCCTTAGGCTAGGACACCCCTAGGCTTAGGCTAAGGCTAGGGCTCCCCTAACCTTAGGTTAGGGCTCCCCTAGCCTTAGGCTAGGACAACCCTAGGCTTAGGGTAAGGCTAGGGCACCCCTAGGCCTAGGCTACGGCTATGGCTCCCCTAGCCTTAGGCTAGGGCTCCCCAATCCGTAGGCTAGGGCACCGCTATGATTAAGCTAGGGCACCCCTAGGCTTAGGTTAAGGCTAGTTCTCCCCAAGCCTTAGGCTAAGGCTCCCCTAGCCTTAGGCTAGGCCAACCCTAGCCTTAGGCTAAGGCTAGGGCTCCCCTAGCCTTAGGCTATGGCTCCCCTAGCCGTAGTCTAGGGGACCCCAAGGCTTAGGTTAAGACAAGGGCTCCCCAAGCCTTAGGCTAGGGCTCCCCTAGCCTTAGGCTAGGGCACCTCTAGGCTTAGGCTAAGGCTAGGGCTCCCCTAGCCTTAGGCTAGGGCACCCCTAGGCTTAGGCTAAGGCTAGGGCTCTCCTAGCCTTTGGCGAGGGCACCCCTAGGCTAAGGCTTAAGCACCCCTAGGCTTAGGCTAAGGCTAGGTCTCCCCTATCCTTAGGCTAGGGCTCCCCTAGACTTAGGCTAGGTCACCCCTAGGCTTAGGCTAAGGCTAGGGCTCCCCTAGCCTTCGGCTACGGCTCCCCTAGCCTTAGGCTAGGGCTCCCTTAGCGTTACACTAGGGCTCCCCTAGCCTTAGGCCAGGGCACATCTAGGCTTAGTCCAGGGCTCCCCAAGCCTTAGGCTATGGCAACCCTAGTCTTAGGCTAAGGCTACGGCTCCCTTAGCCTTAGGCTTGGGCACCCCTAGACTAAGGCTAGGGCTCCCCTAACCTTAGACTCAGGCACCCCTAGCCATAGGCTAGGGCACCCCTAGGCTTAGGCTAGGGGACCCCTAGGCTTAGGCTAAGGCTAGAGCTCCCCAAGCCTTAGGCTAAGGCTACCGTAGCCTTAGGCTAGGGCTCCCCTAGCTTTAGGCTAGGTCACCCCTAGGCTTAGGCTAAGGCTAGGGCTCCCCTAGCCTTAGGCTAAGGCTCTCCTAGCCTTAGGTTAGGACACCCCTAGGCTTAGGCTAGGGCTACACAAGCCTTAGGCTAGGGCACCCCTAGGCTTAGTCTAGGGCTCCCCTAGCCTTAGATTCT
The DNA here is from genome assembly GCF_050624435.1 of Tenrec ecaudatus. NCBI lineage: Eukaryota > Metazoa > Chordata > Mammalia > Afrosoricida > Tenrecidae > Tenrec > Tenrec ecaudatus. The sequence goes on from NW_027458408.1 coordinate 315,109, forward strand.
GGCTCCCCTAGCCTAAGGCTTGTGCTCCATAAGCCGTAGGATTGGGCTCCCCTAGCCTTAGGCTAGGACTCCCCTAGCTTTACGCTAGGGCTCCCCTAGCCTTAGGCCAAGGCACCCCTAGGCTTAGGCTAGGGCTCCCCTAGCCTTAGCTTCGGGCTCCTCTAGCGTTAGGCTAGGGCTCCCCTAGCCTTAGGCTAGGGCACCCCTAGGTTTAGGCTAAGGCTAAGGCTCCCCTAGCCTTTGGCGAGGGCACCCCTAGGCTTAGGCTAGGGCACCCCTAGGCTTAGGCTAAGACAAGGGCTCCCCAAGCTTTAGGCTAGGGCTCCCCTAGCCTTAGGCTGGGGCACCTCTAGGCTTAGGCTAAGGCTAGGGCTCCCCTAGCCTTTGGCTATGGCTCTCGTAGCCTTAGGCTCGTGCTCCCCTAGCCTTAGGCTCAGGCACCCCTAGCCTTAGGCTAGGGCTTCCCTAGCCTTAGGCTAGGGCTCCCCTAGCGTTACGCTACGGCTCCCCTAGCCTTAGGCTAGGGCACCCCTAGGCTTAGGCTAAGGCTAGGCCTCCTCAAGCCTTTGGCTTGGGCTCCCCTAGCCTGGGCTAGGTCACCCCTAGGCTTAGATTAAGGCTAGGGCTCCGCTAGCCTTAGGCTAGGGCTCCCTTAGCCTTAGGCTAGTGCACCCCTAGGCTTAGGCTAAGACAAGGGCTCCCCTAGCGTTAGGCTAAGGCTAGGGCCCCTCTAGCCTTGGGCTAGCGCACCCCTAGGCTTAGGCTAAGGCTAGGGCTCCCCTAGCCTTTGCCGAGGGCACCCCTAGGCTTAGGCAGGGCACCCCTAGGCGTAGGCTAAGGCTAGGGCTCCTCTAGCCTTAGGCCTGGGCTCCCCTAGCCTTAGGCTAGGGCAACCCTATCCTTAGGCCAGTGCTCCCGTAGCCTTAGGCCAGGGCTCCCCTAGGCTTAGGCTAAGGCTAGGGCACCTGTAGGACTAGGCTAAGGCTAGGTCTCCCCTAGCCTAAGGCTAGGGCTCCTCTAGCCTTTGGCTATGGCACCCCTAAGCTTAGGCTAGGGCACCCCAAGCTTAGGCAAAGGCTAGAGCTCCTCGAGCCTTAGTCTAGGGCTCCCCTAGCCTGGACTAGGGCACCCCTAGGCTTAGGCTAAGGCTAGGGCTCCCCTAGGCTTAGGCTAAGGCTAGGGTTCCCCTAGCCTGAAGCTAGGGCTCCCCTAGCCTTAGGCTAGGGCACACCTAGGCTTAGGCTAGGGCACCCCTAGGCTTAGGCTAAGGCGTGGGCTCCCCTTGCCTTAGGCTAGTGCTCCACTAGTCTTAGGCTAGGGCACACCTACGATTAAGCTAGGGCACCCCTAGGCTTAGGCAAATGCTAGGTCTCCCCAAGCCTTAGGCTAGGGATCCCCTAGACTTAGGCTAGGGCAACCCTAGCCTTAGGCTACGGCTCCCCTAGTCTTAGGCTAGGGAACCTTTAGGCTTAGGCTAAGGCTAGGGCTCCCCTAACCTTAGGCTAGGGCACCCCTAGGCTTAGGGTAAGGCTAGGGCTCCCCTAGCCTTAGGCTAAGGCTAGGCCTTCCCTAGCCTTAGGCTGGGGCACCTCTAGGCTTAGGCTAGGGCAGCCCTAGCCTGGACTAGAGCACCCCTAGGCTTAGGCTAAGGCTAGGGCTCCCCTAGCCTTAGGCTATGGCACCCCTAGGCTTAGGCTAAGGCTAGGGGTCCCCTAGCCTTAGGCTAGGGCTCCCCTAGCCATAGGCTAGGGCACCCCTAGGCTTAGGCTAAGGCTAGGGCTCCCCTAGCCTTAGGCTAGGGCACCCCTAGGCTTAGGGTAAGGCTAGGGCTCCCCTAGCCTTAGGCTAAGGCTAGGCCTTCCCTAGCCTTAGGCTGGGGCACCTCTAGGCTTAGGCTAGGGCAGCCCTAGCCTGGACTAGAGCACCCCTAGGCTTAGGCTAAGGCTAGGGCTCCCCTAGCCTTAGGCTATGGCACCCCTAGGCTTAGGCTAAGGCTAGGGGTCCCCTAGCCTTAGGCTAGGGCTCCCCTAGCCATAGGCTAGGGCACCCCTAGGCTTAGGCTAAGGCTAGGGCTCCCCTAGCCTTAGGCTAGGGTACACCTAGGATTAGGCTAGGGTTCCCCTAGCCTTAGGCTAGGGCACCCCTAGGCTTAGGCTAGGGCTCCTCTAGCCTTAGGCTAGGGCTCCCCTATCCTAAAGCTAGGGCTCACCTAGCCTTAGGCTAGGGCGCCCCTAGGCTTAGGCTAAGGCTTGGGATCCCCTTGCCTCAGGCTAGTGCTCCACTAGTCTTAGGCTTGGGCACCCCTAGGATTAAGCTAGGGAACCCCTAGGCTTAGGCTAATGCTAGGGCTCCCCTAGCCTTAGGCTAGCACACCCCTACGCTTAGGCTAGGGCTCCCCTAGCCTTAGCTTCGGGCACCCCTAGGCTTTGGCTAAGGCTAGGGCTACCCTAGCCTTAGGCGTGGGCTCCCGTAGCCTTAGGCTTAAACACCCCTAGGCTTAGGCTAAGGCTAGGGCTCCAATAGCCTTAGGCTAGGGCTCCCCTAGTTTTAGGCTAGGGCACCCCTAGGATTAGGCTAAGGCTAGGGCTCCCCTAGCCTTAGGCTAGGGCTCCCCTAGCCTTAGGCTAGGGCTCCCCTAGCCTTAGGCTAGGGCTCCCCTAGCCTTAAGCTATGGCACCCCTAGGCTTAGGCTAAGGCTAGGCGTCCCCTAGCCTGACGCAAGGGCTCCCCTAGCCTTAGGCTAGGGCACCTTTTGGCTTAGGCTAAGGATAGGGCTCCCCTAACCTTAGGCTAGGGCACCCCTTGGCTTAGGCTAAGGCTAGGGCTCCTCTTGCTTTAGGCTAGGGCTTCACTAGCCTTAGGCTAGGGCACCCCTAGGCTTAGGCTAAGGCTAGGGCTCCCCTAGCCTTAGGCTAGGGCTCCCTAGAATTAGGCTAGGGCACACCTAGGCATAGGCTAAGGCTCCCGTAGCCTTAGGCTAGGCCTCCCCTAGCCTTAGGCTAAGGCTAGGCCTCCCCTAACCTTAGGCTGGGGTACCCCTAAGCTTAGGCTAGGGCACCCCTAGCCTGGACTAGGGCACCCTAGGCTTAGGCTAAGGCTAGGGGTCCCCTAGCCTTAGGCTAGGGCACTCCTAGGCTTAGATTAAGGCTTGGGCTCCCCTTGCCTCAGGCTAGTGCTCCACTAGTCTTAGGCTAGAGCACCCCTAGGATTAAGCTAGGGCACCCATAGGCTTAGGCTAATGCTAGGGCTCCCCTAGACTTAGGCTAGCGCACCCCTAGGATTAGGCTAGGGCTCCCCTAGCCTTAGCTTCGGGCACCCCTAGGCTTAGGCTAAGGCTAGGGCTACCCTAGCCTTAGGCATGGGCTCCCTTAGCCTTAGGCTAGAACACCCCTAGGCTTAGGCTAAGGCTAGCGCACCCCTAGCCTTAGGCTAGGGCACCCCTAGGCTTAGGCTAAGGCTAGGGCTACCCTAGCCTTAGGCATGGGCTCCCTTAGCCTTAGGCTAGAACACCCCTAGGCTTAGGCTAAGGCTAGGGCTCCAATAGCCTTAGGCTAGGGCTCCCCTAGCCTTAGGCTAGGGCTCTCCTAGCCTTAGGCTAGGGCACATCCAGGCTTAGGCTAAGGCTAGGACTCCCCTAGCCTTAGGCTAGGGCTCCCTAGCATTAGGATAGGGCACCCCTAGGCATAGGCTAAGGCTCCCGTAGCCTTAGGCTAGGGCTCCCCTAGCCTTAGGCTAGGGTTCCCCTAGCCTTACGCTATGGCACCCCTAGGCTTAGGCTAAGGCTAGGCCTCCCCTAGCCTTAGGCTAGGGCTCCCCTAGCTTTAGGCTAGGGCACCTTTAGGCTTAGGCTAAGGCTAGGGCTCCCATAGCCTTCCGCACGGGTCCCCTCGCCTTAGGTTCGGGCACCCCTAGCCTTAGGCTAGGGCTCCCCTAGCCTTATGCTACAGTCCCCTAGGCTTAGGCTAAATTTAGGGCTCCCCTAGCCTTAGGTTAGGGCACCCCTAGAATTAGGCTAGGGCTCCCGTAGCCTTAGACTCAGGGACCCCTAGCCTTAGGCTAGGGCACCCCTAGGCTTAGGCTATGTCAACCCTAGGCTTAGGCTAAGGCTAGGGCTCCCGTAGCCTTAGGCTTGGGCCCCCCTAGCCTTAGGCTAGGGCTCCACTAGCCTTAGGCTATGGCACCCCTAGGCTAAGGCCAGGGTTCCCCTAGCCTTAGGCTAGGGCTCCCCAAGCCTTAGGCTATAGCACCCCTAGGCTTAGGCTAAGGTTTTTCTCCCCTAGCCTTAGGCTAGGGCTCCCCTAGCCTTAGGCTAGGGCACTCCTAGGCTTAGGCTAAGGCTAGGGCTCCCTAGCCTTAGTTTAGTGCTCCCCTATCCTTAGGCTAGGGCTCCCCTAACCTTAGGCTAGGGCAACCCTTGGCTTAGGCTAAGGCTAGGGCTCCACTACCCTTTGGCTAGGGCTCTCCTAGCGTTAGGCTAGGGCACCCCTAGGCTTAGGCTAGGGCATCGCTAGGATTAGGCTAAGGCTAGGGCTTCCCCTAGCTTTAGGCTAGGGCTTCCCTAGCCTTAGGCTAGGGCATCCCTAGCCTTAGGCTAAGCCTAGGGCTCCCCTAGCCTTAGGCTAGGGCTTCCTAGCCTTAGGCTAGGGCACCCCTAGGCTTAGGCTAATGCTAGTGCTCCCCTAGCCTTAGGCTAGGGCACCCCTAGGCTTAGGCTAAGGCTAGGGGTCCCCTAGCCTTAGGCTTGGGCTCCCTTAGCCTTAGGCTAGGGCACCCCTAGGCCCAGTCTGCGGCTAAGGCTCCACTAGCCTTAAGCTAGGGCTCCCCCATCCTTAGGCTAGGGCTCCCCTAACCTTAGGCTAGGGCAACCCTTGGCTTAGGCTAAGGCTAGGGCTCCACTACCCTTTGGCTAGGGCTCTCCTAGCGTTAGGCTAGGGCACCCCTAGGCTTAGGCTAGGGCATCGCTAGGATTAGGCTAAGGCTAGGGCTTCCCCTAGCTTTAGGCTAGGGCTTCCCTAGCCTTAGGCTAGGGCATCCCTAGCCTTAGGCTAAGCCTAGGGCTCCCCTAGCCTTAGGCTAGGGCTTCCTAGCCTTAGGCTAGGGCACCCCTAGGCTTAGGCTAATGCTAGGGCTCCCCTAGCCTTAGGCTAGCGCACCCCTAGGCTTAGGCTAGGGCTCCCCTAGCCTTAGCTTCGGGCACCCCTAGGCTTAGGTTAAGGCTAGGACTACCCTAGCCTTAGGCTTGGGCTCCCTTAGACTTAGGCTAGGGCACCCCTAGGCTTAGGCTAAGTGTAGGACTCCCCTAGCCTTAGGCTAGGGCTCCCCTAGGATTAGCCTTAGGCTAGGGCACCCCTTGGCTTAGGCTAAGGCTAGGGCTCCTCTAGCCTTAGGATAGGGCTCCCCTAGCCATAGGCTAGGGTTCCTCTAGGCTTAGGCTAAGGCTAGGGCTCCCTTAGCCTTAGGTTAAGGCACCCCTTCCCTTAGGCTCGGGCACCCCTAGGCTTAGGATAAGGCTAGGGCTCCCCCAGCCTTAGGCTCGGGCTCCCCTAGCTTTATGCTAGGGCTCCCCTAGCCTTAGGGCAGGGCACCCCTAGGCTTAGGCTAAGACAAGGGCTCCCCTAGCCTTAGGCTAGGGCACCTCTAGGCTTAAGCTAAGGCTATGGCTCCCCTAGCCTTAGGCTAGGGCACCCCTAGGCTTAGGCTAAGGTTAGGGCTCCCTAGCCTTTGGCGAGGGCACCCCTAGGCTTAGGCTAGGGCACCCCTAGGCTTAGGCTAAGGCTAGGGCTCCCCTAGCCTTAGGCTAGGGCTCCCCTAGTCTAAGGCTAGGGCTCAACTAGCCTTAGGCTAGTGCTCCCCTACCCTTAGGCTAGGGCACCCCTAGGCTTAGGCTAAGGCTAGGGCTCCTTTAGCCTTAGGCTTGAGCTCCCCTACCCTTAGGCTGTGGCACCCTTAGGCTTAGGCTAAGGCTAGGGCTCCCCTATCCTTAGGCTAGGGCTCCCCTAGCCTTTGGCTAGGTCACCCCTAGGCTTAGGCAAAGGCTAGGGCTCCCCTAGCCTTCGTCTAAGGCTTTCCTAGCCTTAGGCTAGGGCACCCCTAGGCTTAGGTTAGGGCTCCCCTAGCCTTATGCTATAGTCGCCTAGGCTTATTTTAAGGCTAGGGCTCCCATAGCCTTAGGCTAGGGCTCTCCTAGCCTTAGGCTAGGACTCCCCTAGCCTTATGCTAGGGCACCCCTAATATTAGGCTAAGGCTACGGTTCCCCTAGCCTTAGGCTAGGGCTCCCCTAGCCTTAGGCTCGGGCTCCCCTAGCCTTAGGCTAGGGCTCCCCTAAGCTTAGGCTAAGGCTAGGGCTCCCCTAACCTTTGGCTAGGGCTCTCCTAGCCTTAGGCTCGTGCTCCCCTAGCCATAGGCTCGGGCACCTCTAGCCTTAGGCTAGGGCTCCCCTAGCCTTAGGCTAGGGCTCCCTTAGCGTTACGCTAGGGCTCCCCTAGCCTTAGATCAGGGCACCTCTAGGCTTAGTCCAGGGCTCCCCAAGCCTTAGGCTATGGCACCCTTAGGCTTTGACTAAGGCTACGGCTCCCCTAGCCTTAGGCTAGGACACCCCTAGACTTAGGCTAAGGCTCCCCTAGCCTTAGACTCATGCACCCCTAGCCTTAGGCTAGGGCTCCCCTAGCGTTACGCTAGGGCTCCCCTAGCCTTAGGCTAGGGCACCCCTAGGCTTAGGCTAAGGCTAGGGCTCCCCTAGACTTAGTCTAGGGATCCCCTAGCCTTAGGCTAGGGCACCCCTAGGCTGAGGCTAAGACAAGGGCTCCCCTAGCCTTAGGCTTGGACACCTCTAGGCTTAAGCTAAGGCTAGGGCTCCCCTAGCCTTAGCCTAGAGCACCCCTAGGCTTAGGCTAAGGCTAGGGCTCCCCTAGCCTTTGCCGAGGGCACCCCAAGGCTTAGGCTAAGGCTAGGGCACCCCTAATCTTAGGCTAAGACTACGGCTCACCTAGCCTTAGGCTAGGGCTCCCCTATCCTTAGGCTAGGGCTCCCCTAGGCTTAGGCTAAGGCTAGGGCTCCCATAGCCTTTGGCTAGGGCTCTCCTAGCCTTAGGCTCGTGCTCCTCTAGCCTTAGGCTCGGGCACCCCTAGCCTTAGGCTAGGGCTCCCCTAGCCTTAGGTTAGGGCTCCCTTAGCGTTACGTTAGGGCTCCCCTAGCCTTAGGCCAGGGCACACCAAGGCTTAGTCCATGGCTCCCCTAGCCTTAGGCTATGGCATCCCTAGGCTTAGGCTAAGGCTACGGCTCCCCTAGCCTTAGGCTAGGGCACCCCTAGACTTAGGCTAGGGCTCCACTAGCCTTATGCTATAGTCGCCTAGGCTTAGGCTAAGGCTAGGGCTCCCATAGCCTTAGGCTAGGGCTCTCCTAGCCTTAGGCTAGGGCTCCCCTAGCCTTATGCTAGGGCACCCCTAATATTAGGCTAAGGCTACGGTTCCCCTAGCCTTAGGCTAGGGCTCCCCTAGCCTTAGGCTCGGGCTCCCCTAGCCTTAGGCTAGGGCACCCCTAGGCTTAGGCTAAGGCTAGGGCTCCCCTAGCCTTTGCCGAGGGCACCCCAAGGCTTAGGCTAAGGCTAGGGCACCCCTAATCTTAGGCTAAGACTACGGCTCACCTAGCCTTAGGCTAGGGCTCCCCTATCCTTATGCTAGGGCTCCCCTAGGCTTAGGCTAAGGCTAGGGCTCCCCTAGCCTTTGGCTAGGGCTCTCCTAGCCTTAGGCTCGTGCTCCTCTAGCCTTAGGCTCGGGCACCCCTAGCCTTAGGCTAGGGCTCCCCTAGCCTTAGGTTAGGGCTCCCTTAGCGTTATGTTAGGGCGCCCCTAGCCTTAGGCCAGGGCACACCAAGGCTTAGTCCAGGGCTCCCCAAGCCTTAGGCTATGGCATCCCTAGGCTTAGGCTAAGGCTACGGCTCCCCTAGCCTTAGGCTAGGGCACCCCTAGACTTAGGCTAGGGCTCCACTAGCCTTAGACTCAGGCACCCCTAGCCTTAGGCTAGGGCTCCCCTAGCGTTATGCTAGGGCTCCCCCAGCCTTATGCTAAGGCTACAGTAGCCTTAGGCTAGGGCTCCCCTAGCCTTAGTCTAGGTCACCCGTAGGTTTAGGCTAAAGCTAGGGCTCCCCTAGCCTTAGGCTAAGGCTCTCCTAGCCTTAGTTTAGGACACCCGTAGGCTTAGGCTAGGGCTACACTAGCCTTAGGCTAGGGCTACCCTAGCCTTAGGCTAGGGCACCCCTAGGCTTAGGCTAGGGCTCCCCTAGCCTTAGACTCGGGCTCCCCTAGACTAAGGCTCGTGTTCCCTAAGCCGTAGGATCGGGCTCCCCTAGCCTTAGGCTAGGGCTCCCCTAGCTTCACGCTAGGGCTTCCCTAGCCTTAGGCCAGGGCACCCCTAGGCTTAAGCTAGGGCTCCCCTAGCCTTAGCTTCGGGAACCCCTAGGCTTAGGCTAAGGCTAGGGATCCCCTAGCCTTAGGCTAGGGCTCCCCTAGCCTTAGGCTATAGCACCCCTATGCTTAGGATAAGGCTTTTCTCCCCTAGCCTTAGGCTAGGGTACCCCTAGGCTTAGGCTAAGACTAGGGTCCCCTAGCCTTATGCTTGGGCTCCCTTAGCCTTAGGCTAGGACACCCCTAGGCTTAGGCTAAGGCTAGGGCTCCCCTAACCTTAGGCTAGGGCTCCCCTAGCCATAGGCTAGGACAACCCTAGGCTTAGGGTAAGGCTAGGGCACCCCTAGGCCTAGGCTACGGCTATGGCTCCCTTAGCCTTAGGCTAGGGCTCCCCAATCCTTAGGCTAGGGCACTGCTATGATTAAGCTAGGGCACCCCTAGGCTTAGGTTAAGGCTAGTTCTCCCCAAGCCTTAGGCTAGGGCTCCCCTAGCCTTAGACTAGGCCAACTCTAGCCTTAGGCTAAGGCTATGGCTCCCCTAGCCTTAGGCTATGGCTCCCCTAGCTGTAGGCTAGGGGACCCCAAGGCTTAGGCTAAGACAAGGGCTCCCCAAGCCTTAAGATAGGGCTCCCCTAGCCTTAGGCTAGGGCACCTCTAGGCTTAGGCTAAGGCTAGGGCTCCCCTAGGCTTAGGTTGGCGAGGGCACCCCTAGGCTTAGGCTTAAGCACCCCTAGGCTTAGGCTAAGGCTAGGGCTCCCCTATCCTTAGGCTAGGGCTCCCCTAGACTTAGGCTAGGTCACCCCTAGGCTTAGGCTAAGGCTAGGGCTCCCCTAGCCTTCGGCTACGGCTCCCCTAGCCTTAGGCTAGAGCTCCCTTTGCGTTACACTAGGGCTCCCCTAGCCTTAGGCCAGGGCACATCTAGGCTTAGTCCAGGGCTCCCCAAGCCTTAGGCTATGGCAACCCTAGGCTTAGGCTAAGGCTACGGCTCCCTTAGCCTTAGGCTTGGGCACCCCTAGGCTAAGGCTAGGGCTCCCCTAACCTTAGACTCAGGCACCCTTAGCCATACTCTAGGGCACCCCTAGGCTTAGGCTAGGGGACCCCTAGGCTTAGGCTAAGGCTAGAGCTCCCCAAGCCTTAGGCTAAGGCTACCGTAGCCTTAGGCTAGGGCTCCCCTAGCTTTAGGCTAGGTCACCCCTAGGCTTACGCTAGGGCTAGGGCTCCCCTAGCCTTAGGCTAAGGCTCTCCTAGCCTTAGGTTAGGACACCCCTAGGCTTAGGCTAGGGCTACACAAGCCTTAGGCTAGGGCACCCCTAGGCTTAGTCTAGGGCTCCCCTAGCCTTAGACTCGGGCTCCCCTAGCCTAAGGTTTGTGCTCCATAAGCCGTAGGATTGGGCTCCCCTAGCCTTAGGCTAGGGCTCCCCTAGCTTTACGCTAGGGCTCCCCTAGCCTTAGGCCAGGGCACCCCTAGGCTTAGGCTAGGGCTCCCCTACCCTTAGCGTCGGGCTCCTCTAGCGTTAGGCTAGGGCTCCCCTAGCCTTAGGCTAGGTCACCCCTAGGCTTAGGCTAAGTCTAAGGCTCCCCTAGCCTTTGGCGAGGGCACCCCTAGGCTTAGGCTAGGGCACCCCTAGGCTTAGGCTAAGACAAGGGCTCCCCAAGCCTTAGGCTAGGGCTCCCCTAGCCTTAGGCTGGGGCACCTCTAGGCTTAGGCTAAGGCTAGGGCTCCCCTAGCCTTTGGCTATGGCTCTCGTAGCCTTAGGCTCGTGCTCCCCTAGCCTTAGGCTCGGGCACCCCTAGCCTTAGGCTAGGGCTTCCCTAGCCTAAGGCTAGGGCTCCCCTAGCGTTACGCTACGGCTCCCCTAGCCTTAGGCTAGGGCACCCCTAGGCTTAGGCTAGGGCACCCCTAGGCTTAGGCTAAGGCTAGGCCACCTCAAGCCTTTGGCTAGGGCTCCCCTAGCCTGGGCTAGGTCACCCCTAGGCTTAGATTAAGGCTAGGGCTCCGCTAGCCTTAGGCTAGGGCTCCCTTAGCCTTAGGCTAGTGCACCCCTAGGCTTAGGCTAAGACAAGGGCTCCCCTAGCGTTAGGCTAGGGCTCCCCTAGCATTCGGCTAGGGCACCTCTAGGCTTAGGCTAAGGCTAGGGCCACTCTAGCCTTGGGCTAGCGCACCCCTAGGCTTAGGCTAAGGCTAGGGCTCCCCTAGCCTTTGGCGAGGGCACCCCTAGGCTTAGGCTAGGGCACCCCTAGGAGTAGGCTAAGGCTAGGGCTCCTCTAGACTTAGGCTAGGGCTACCATAGCCTCGGCTAGGGCACCCCTAGGCTTAGGCTAAGGCTAGGGCTCCCCTAGCCTTAGGCTAGGGCTCCCCTAGCCTTAGGCTAGGGCTCCCCTAGTCTTAGGCTAGGGCTCAACTAGCCTTAGGCTAGTGCTCCCCTACCCTTAGGCTAGGGCACCCCTAGGCTTAGGCTAAGCCGTGGGCTCCCCTTGCCTTAGGCTAGTGCTCCACTAGTCTTAGGCTAGGGCACACCTACGATAAAGCTAGGGCACCCCTAGGCTTAGGCAAAGGCTAGGTCTCCCCAAGCCTTAGGCTAGGGATCCCCTAGACTTAGGCTAGGGCAACCCTAGCCTTAGGCTAAGGCAAGGGCTCCCTTAGCCTTAGGCTATGGCTCCCATAGCCATAGGCTAGGGCACCCCTAAACTTAGGCTAAGGCTAGGGCTCCCCTAGCATTATGCTTGGGCACCCCTAGTCTTAGACTAAGGCTAGGGCTCCCCTAGCCTTAGGTTAGCGCACCCCTAGGCTTAGGCTAGGGCTCCCCTAGCCTTAGCTTCGGGCACCCCTAGGCTTAGGCTAAGGCTAGGGCTCCCCTAGCCTTAGGCTTGGGCTCCCTTAGCCTTAGGCTAGGGCTCTCATATCCTTAGGCTAGGGCACCCCTAGGCTTAGGCTAAGGCTAGGGATCCCCTAGCCTTAGGCTAGGGCACCCCGAGGCTTTGGCTATGGCATCCCTAGGCTTGGGCTAGGGCTCCCCTAGCCTTAGGCTAGGGCTCCCCTAGCCTTCGGTTAGGGCTCCCCTAGCCTTCGGCTAGGGCACCTTTAGGCTTAGGCTAAGGCTAGGGCTCCCCTAACCTTAGGCTAGGGCACCCCTAGGCTTAAGGTAAGGCTAGGGCTCCCCTAGCCTTAGGCTAAGGCTAGGCCTCCCCTAGCCTTAGGCTGGGGCACCTCTAGGCTTAGGCTAGGGCAGCCCTAGCCTGGACTAAAGCACCCCTAGGCTTAGGCTAAGGCTAGGGCTCCCCTAGCCTTAGGCTAGGGCACCCCTAGGCTTAGGCTAAGGCTAGGGGTCCCCTAGCCTTAGGCTAGGGCTCCCCTAGCCATAGGCTAGGGCACCCCTAGGCTTAGGCTAAGGCTAGGGCTCCCCTATCCTTAGGCTAGGGTACACCTAGGATTAGGCTAGGGCTCCCCTAGCCTTAGGCTAGGGCACCCCTAGGCTTAGGCTAGGGCTCCTCTAGCCTTAGGCTAGGGCTCCCCTATCCTAAAGCTAGGGCTCACCTAGCCTTAGGCTAGGGCACCCCTAGGCTTAGGCTAAGGCTAGGGCTCCCCTAGCCTTAGGCTAGGGCTCCCTAGAATTAGGCTAGGGCACCCCTAGGCATAGGCTAAGGCTCCCGTAGCCTTAGGCTAGGGCTCCCCTAGCCTTAGGCTAAGGCTAGGCCTCCCCTAACCTTAGGCTGGGGTTCCCCTTAGCTTAGGCTAGGGCACCCATAGCCTGGACTAGGGCACCCCTAGGCTTAGGCTAGGGCACCCCTAGGCTTAGATTAAGGCTTGGGCTCCCCTTGCCTCAGGCTAGTGCTCCACTAGTCTTAGGCTAGAGCACCCCTAGGATTAAGCTAGGGCACCCATAGGCTTAGGCTAATGCTAGGGCTCCCCTAGCCTTAGGCTAGCGCACCCGTAGGCTTAGGCTAGGGCTCCCCTAGCCTTAGCTTCGGGCACCCCTAGGCTTAGGCTAAGGCTAGGGCTACCCTAGCCTTAGGGATGGGCTCCCTTAGCCTTAGGCTAGAACACCCCAAGGCTTAGGCTAAGGCTAGGGCTCCAATAGCCTTAGTCTAGGGCTCCCCTAGCCTTAGGCTAGGGCTCTCCTAGCCTTAGGCTAGGGCACCTCCAGGCTTAGGCTAAGGCTAGGACTCCCCTAGCCTTAGGCTAGGGCTCCCTAGCATTAGGCTAGGGCACCCCTAGGCATAGGCTAAGGCTCCCGTAGCCTTAGCCTAGGGCTCCCCTAGCCTTAGGCTAGGGTTCCCCTAGCCTTAAGCAATGGCACCCCTAGGCTTAGGCTAAGGCTAAGCCTCACCTAGCCTTAGGCTAGGGCTCCCCTAGCTTTAGGCTAGGGCACCTTTAGGCTTAGGCTAAGGCTAGGGCTTCCCTAGCCTTAGGCTAGGGCAACCCTAGGCTTAGGCTAAGGCTAGGGCTCCCCTTGCTTTAGGCTAGGGCTTCCCTAGCCTTAGGCTAGAGCACCCCTAGGCTTAGTCTAAAGCTGGGGCTCCCCTAGCCTTAGGGTAGGGCACCCCTAGGCTTAGGCTAGGGCACCTCTAGGTTTAGGCTAAGGCTAGGGCTCCCCTAGCCTTAGGCTAGGGCTCCCCTATCCTTAGGCTAGTGCTCCCCAAGGCTTAGGCTAAGGCTAGGGCTCTCCTAGCCTTTGGCTAGGGCTCTCCTAGCCTTAGGCTCGTGCTCCTCTTGCCTTAGGCTCGGGCACCCCTAGCCTTAGGCTAAGGCTCCCCTAGCCTTAGGCTAGGGCTCCCTTAGCGTTACGCTAGGGCTCCCCTAGCCTTAGGCCAGTGCACACCAAGGCTTAGTCCAGGGCTCCCCAAGCCTTAGGCTATGGCATCCCTAGGCTTAGGCTAAGGCTACAGCTCCCCTAGCCTTAGGCTAGGGCTCCACTAGCCTTAGACTCAGGCACCCCTAGCCTTAGGCTAGGCCTCCCCTAGCTTTACACTAGGGCTCCCCCAGCCTTATGCTAAGGCTACAGTAGCCTTAGGCTAGGGCTCCCCTAGCCTTAGTCTAGGTCAACCCTAGGCTTAGGCTAAAGCTAGGGCTCCCCTAGCCTTAGGCTAAGGCTTTCCTAGCCTTAGGTTAGGACACCCGTAGGCTTAGGCTACGGCTACACTAGCCTTAGGCTAGGGCTCCTCTTGCCTTAGGCTAGGGCACCCCTAGGCTTAGGCTACGGCTCCCCTAGCCTTAGACTCGGGCTCCCCTAGCCTAAGGCTCGTGCTCCCTAAGCCTTAGGCTTGGGCTCCCTTAGCCTTAGGCTAGGATACCCCTAGGCTTAGGTTAAGGCTTGGGCTCCCCTAACCTTAGGCTAGGGCTCCCCTAGCCTTAGGCTAGGACAACCCTAGGCTTAGGGTAAGGCTAGGGCACCCCTAGGCCTAGGCTACGGCTATGGCTCCCCTAGCTTTAGGCTAGGGCTCCCCAATCCTTAGGCTAGGACACCCCTATGATTAAGCTAGGGCACCCCTAGGCTAAGGTTAAGGCTAGGTCTCCCCAAGCCATATGCTAGGGCTCCCCTAGCCTTAGGCTAGGGTAACCCTAGCCTTAGGCTAAGCCTAGGGCACCCCTAGGCTTAGGCTAAGGCTAGGGCTCCTCTAGCCTTTGGCGAGGGCACCCCTAGGCTTAGGCTTAAGCACCCCTAGGCTTAGGCTAAGGCTAGGGCTCCCCTATCCTTAGGCTAGGGCTCCCCTAGACTTAGGCTAGGTCACCCCTAGGCTTAGGCTAAGGCTAGGGATCCCCTAGCCTTCGGCTAGGGCTCCCCTAGCCTTCGGCTAGGGCTCCCTTAGCGTTACACTAGGGCTCCCCTAGCCTTAGGCCAGGGCACACCTAGGCTTACTCCAGGGCTCCCCAAGCCTTAGGCTATGGCAACCCTAGGCTTAGGCTAAGGCTACGGCTCCCTTAGCCTTAGGCTTGGGCACCCCTAGATTAAGGCTAGGGCTCCCCTAGCCTTAGACTCAGGCACCCCTAGCCATAGGCTAGGGCACCCCTAGACTTAGGCTAGGGCACCCCTAGGCTTAGGCTAAGGCTAGGGCTCCCCAATCCTTAGGCTAAGGCTACCGTAGCCTTAGGCTAGGGATCCCCTAGCCTTAGGCTTGGTCACCCCTAGGCTTAGGCTAAGGCTCTCCTAACCTTAGGTTAGGACACCCCTAGGCTTAGGCTAGGGCTACACAAGCCTTAGGCTAGGGCTCCCCTAGCCTTAGGCTAGTGCACCCCTAGGCTTAGTCTAGGGCTCCCCTAGCCTTAGACTCTTGCTCCCCTAGCCTAAGGCTTGTGCTCCATAAGCCGTAGGCTTGGGCTCCACTAGCCTTAGTCTATGGCTCCCCTAGCTTTATGCTACGGCTCCCCTAGCCTTAGGCCAGGGCACCCCTAGGGTTAGGCTAAGGCTAGGGCTCCCCTTGCCTTAGGCTAGGGCACCCCTAGGCTTAGGCTAGGGCTCCCCTAGCCTTAGCTTCGGGCTCCTCTAGCGTTAGGCTAGGGCTCGCCTAGCCTTAGGCTAGGGCACCCCTAGGCTTAGGCTAAGGCTAGGGCTCCCCTAGCCTTTGGCGAGGGCATCCCTAGGCTTAGGCTAGGGCACCCCTAGGCTTAGGCTAAGACAAGGGCTCCCCAAGCCTTAGGCTATGTCTCCCCTAGCCTTAGGCTAGGGCACCTCTAGGCTTAGGCTAAGGCTAGGGCTCCCCTAGCATTAGGCTAGGGCACCCCTAGGCTTAGGCTAAGGCTAGGGCTCCCCTAGCCTTTGGGGAGGGCACCCCTAGGCTTAGGCTTAAGCACCCCTAGGCTTAGGCTAAGGCTAGGGCTCCTCTAGCCTTAGGCTAGGGCTCTCCTAGCCTCGGCTAGGGCATCCCTAGGCATAGGCTAAGGCTCGGGCTCCCCTAGCCTCCGGCTAGGGTTCTCGTAGCCTTAGGCTCGTGCTCCCCTAGCCTTAGGCTCGGGCACCCCTAGCCTTAAGCAAGGGCTTCCATAGCCTTAGCCTAGGGCTCCCTTAGCGTTACGCTAGGGCACCCCTAGCCTTAGGCCAGGGCGCCCCTAGGCTTAGGCTAGGGCACCCCTAGACTTAGGCTAGGTATCCCCTAGCCTTAGACTCAGGCACCCCTAGCCTTAGGCTAGGGCTCCCCTAGCGTTACGCTACGGGTCCCCTAGCCTTAGTCTAGGGCACCCCTAGGCTTAGGCTAGGGCACCCCTAGGCTTAGGATAAGGCTAGG
The DNA here is from genome assembly GCF_050624435.1 of Tenrec ecaudatus. Taxonomy (NCBI): domain Eukaryota; kingdom Metazoa; phylum Chordata; class Mammalia; order Afrosoricida; family Tenrecidae; genus Tenrec; species Tenrec ecaudatus. The sequence goes on from NW_027458408.1 coordinate 330,730, forward strand.
GCTCCCCCAGCCTTAGGCTAGGGCTCCCCCAGCCTTAGGCTAGGGCTCCCCCAGCCTTAGGCTAGGGCTCCCCTAGCTTTACGCTAGGGCTCCGCTAGCCTTAGGCCAGGGCACCCCTAGGCTTAGGCTAGGTCACGCCTAGGCTTAGGCTATGACAAGGGCTCCCCTAGCCTTTGGCTAGGGCTCCCCTAGCCTGGGCTAGGTCACCCCTAGGCTTAGGTTAAGGCTAGGGCTCCACTAGTCTTAGGCTAGGGCTCCCTTAGCCTTAGGCTAGGGCACCCCTAGGCTTAGGCTAAGACAAGGGCTCCCCTAGCGTTAGGCTAGGGCTCCCATAGCCTTCGGCTAGGGCACCTCTAGGCTTAGGCTAAGGCTAGGGCTCCTCTAGCCTTAGGCTAGGGCACCCCTAGGCTTAGGCTAAGGCTAGGGCTCCCCTAGCCTTTGGCGAGGGCACCCCTAGGCTTAGGCTAGGGCACCACTAGGCTTAGGCTAAGGCTAGGGCTCCTCTAGCCTTAGGCTAGGGCTCCCATAGGCTCGGCTAGGGCACCCCTAGGTTTAGGCAAAGGCTAGGGCTCCCCTAGCCTTAGGCTAGGGCTCCCCAAGCCTTAGGCTAGGTCTCCCCTAGTCTTAGGCTAGGGCTCAACTAGCCTTAGGCTAGTGCTCCCCTACCCTTAGGCTAGGGCACCCCTAGGCTTTGGCTAAAGCTAGGGCTCCTCTAGCCTTAGGCTAGGGCTCCCCTAGCCTTAGGCTAGGGCACCCCTATGCTTAGGCTAAGGCTACGGCTCCCGTAGCATTAGGCTTGGGCTCCCCTAGCCTTAGGCTAGGGCACCCCTAGGCTTAGGCTAAGGCTTGGGCTCCCCTTGCTTCAGGGTAATGCTCCACTTGTCTTGGGCTAGGGCACCCCTACGATTAAGCTAGGGCACCCCTAGGCTTAGGCAAAGGCTAGGTCTCCCCAAGCCTTAGGCTAGGGATCCCCTAGACTTAGGCTAGGGCAACCCTAGCCTTAGGCTAAGGCAAGGGCTCCCTTAACCTTAGGCTATGGCTCCCATAGCCGTAGGCTAGGGCACCCCTAAACTTAGGCTAAGGCTAGGGCTCCCCTAGCCTTATGCTTGGGCACCCCTAGTCTTAGGCTAAGGCTAGGGCTCCCCTAGCCTTAGGCTAGCGCACCCCTAGGCTTAGGCTAGGGCTCCCCTAGCCTTAGCTTCGGGAACCCCTAGGCTTTGGCTAAGACTAGGGCTACCCTAGCCTTAGGCGTGGGCTCCCTTAGCCTTAGGCTTAAACACCCCTAGGCTTAGGCTAAGGCTAGGGCTCCAATAGCCTTAGGCTAGGGCTCCCCTAGTTTTAGGCTAGGTCTCTCCTAGCCTTAGCCTAGTGCACCCCTATGATTAGGCTAAGGCTAGGGCTCCCCTAGCCTTAGGCTAGGGCTCCCCTAGCCTTAAGCTATGGCACCCCTAGGCTTGGCTAAGGCTAGGCGTCCCATAGCCTTAGGCAAGGGCTCCCCTAGCCTTAGGCTAGGGCACCTTTAGGCTTAGGCTAAGGATAGGGCTCCCCTAACCTTAGGCTAGGGCACCCCTTGGCTTAGGCTAAGGCTAGGGCTCCCCTTGCTTTAGGCTAGGGCTTCCCTAGCCTTAGGCTAGGGCACCCCTAGGCTTAGGCTAAGGCTAGGGCTCCCCTAGCCTTAGGCTAGGGCTCCCTAGCATTAGGCTAGGGCAAGTCTAGGCATAGGCTAAGGCTCCCGTAGCCTTAGGCTAGGGCTCCCCTAGTCTTAGGCTAGGTCACCCCTAGGCTTAGGCTAAGGCTAGGGCTCCCCTAGCCTTAGGCTAAGGTTCTCCTAGCCTTAGGCAAGGGCACCCCTAGGCTTAGGCTAGGGCTGTCCTAGCCTTAGGGCAGGGCACCCCTAGGCTTAGGCCAGGGCTCCCCTAGCCTTAGGCCAGGGCTCCCCTAGCCTTAGACTATAGCACCCCTAGGCTTAGGCTAAGGATAGTGTTCCCCTAGCCTTAGGCTAGGGCTCCCCTAGCCTTAGGCTAGGGCACCCCTAGGCTTAGGGTAAGGCTAGGGCTCCCCTAGCCTTAGGCTAAGGCTAGGCCTCCCCTAACCTTAGGCTGGGGCACCCCTAAGCTTAGGCTAGGGCACCCCTAGGCTTAGGCTAAGGCTAGGGGTCCCCTAGGCTTAGACTAGGGCTCCCCTAGCCATAGGCTAGGGCACCCCTAGGCTTAGGCTAACGCTAGGGCTCCCCTAGCCTTAGGCTAGGGTACACCTAGGCTTAGGTTAGGGTTCCCCTAGCCTTAGGCTAGGGCACCCCTAAGCTTAGGCTAAGGCTTGGGCTCCCCTTGCCTCAGGCTAATGCTCCACTAGTCTTAGGCTAGAGCACCCCTAGGATTAAGCTAGGGCACCCATAGGCTTAGGCTAATGCTAGGTCTCCCCTAGCCTTAGGCTAGCGCACCCCTAGGTTTATGCTAGGGCTCCCCTAGCCTTGGCTTCGGGCACCCCTAGCCTTAGGCTAAGGCTAGGGCTACCCTAGCCTTAGGCGTGGGCTCCTTTAGCTTTAGGCTAGAACACCCCTAGGCTTAGGCTAAGGCTAGGGCTCCCCTAGCCTTTGGCTAGGGCACCACTAGGCTTAGGCTAGGACTCCTCTAGCCTTAGGCTAGGGCTCCCCTATCGTAAAGCTAGGGCTCCCCTAGCCTTAGGCTAGGGCACCCCTAGGCTTAGGCTAAGGCTTGGGCTCCCCTTGCCTCAGGCTAGTGCTCCACTAGTCTTCGGCTAGGGCACCCCAACGATTAAGCTAGGGAACCCCTAGGCTTAGGCTAAGGCTAGGTCTCCCCAAGCCTTAGGCTAGGGATCCTCTAGCCTTAGGCTAGGGCAACCCTAGCCTTAGGCTAAGGCAAGGGCTCCCCTAGCCTTAGGCTATGGCTCCCCTAGCCATAGGCTAGGGCACCCCTAAACTTAGGCTAAGGCTAGGGCTCCCCTAGCCTTATGCTTAGGCAACCCTAGTCTTAGGCTAAGGCTAGGGCTCCCCTAGACTTAGGCTAGGGCACCTTTAGGCTTAGGCTAAGGCTAGGGTTCCCCTAACCTTAGGCTAGGGCACCCCTTGGCTAAGGCTAAGGCTAGGGCTCCCCTAGCCTTAGGGTAGGGCACCCCTAGGCTTAGGCTAGGGTACCCCTAAGCTTAGGCTAATGTTAGGGCTCCCCTAGCCTTAGGCTAGGGCTCCCTAGCATTAGGCTAGGGCACCCCTAGGCATAGGTTAAGGCTCCCGTAGCCTTAGGTTAGGGCTCGCGTAGCCTTAGCTAGGGCTCCCCTAGCCTTAGGCTAGGTCACCCCTAGGCTTAGGCTAAGACTAGGGCTCCCCTAGCCTTAGGCTAAGGTTCTCCTAGCCTTAGGCTAGGGCACCCCTAGACTTAGTCTAGGGCTACCCTAGCCTTATGCTAGAGCTCCCCTAGCCTTAGGTTAGGGCACCCCAAGGCTTAGGCTAGGGCTCCCCTAGCCTTAGACTCGGGCTCCCCTAGCCTTAGGCTCGTGCTCCCCTAGCCTTAGGCTATAGCACCCCTAGGCTTAGGCTAAGGCTAGGGCTCCCCTAGCCTTAGGCTACGTCACCCCTAGGCTTAGGCTTGGGCTAGGGCTCCTCTAGCCTTAGGCTAGGGCTCCCCTAGCCTGGACTAGGGCACACGTAGGCTTAGGCTAAGGCTAGGGATCCCCTAACCTTAGGCTAGGGCACCCCTAGGCTTAGGTTAAGGGAAGAGCTCCACTAGACTTAGGCTAGGGCAATCCTAGGCTTAGACTCGGGCTCCCATAGCCTTAGGCTCGTGCTCCCCTAGCCGTGGGCTCGGGAACACCTAGCCTTAGGCTAGGGCTCCACTAGCCTTAGGCTAGGGCTTCCATAGCGTTTCGCTAGGGCTCCCCTAGCCTTAGGCAAGGGCACCCCTAGGCTTAGGCTATAGCACCCCTAGGCTTAGGCTAAGGCTAGTGTTCCCCTAGCCTTAGGCTGGGGCACCACTAGGCTTAGGCTAGGGCACCCCTAGCCGGGACTAGGGCAGCCCTAGGCTTAGGCTAAGGCTAGGGCTCCCCTAGCCTTAAGCTAGGGCACCCCTGGGCTTAGGCTAAGGCTAGGGGTCCCCTAGCCTTAGGCTAGGGCTCCCCTAGCCTTAGGCTAGGGCTCCCCTAGCCTTAGGCTAGGGCTCCCCTAGGCTTAGGCTAGGGCACCCCTAGGCTTAGGTTAAGGCTAGGGCTCCCCTATCCTTAGGCTAGGGCTCCCCTAGACTTAGGCTAGGTCACCCCTAGGCTTAGGCTAAGGCTAGGGATCCCCTAGCCTTCGGCTAGGGCTCCCTTAGCGTTACACTAGGGCTCCCCTAGCCTTAGGCCAGGGCACACCTAGGCTTACTCCAGGGCTCCCCAAGCCTTAGGCTATGGCAACCCTAGGCTTAGGCTAAGGCTACGGCTCCCTTAGCCTTAGGCTTGGGCACCCCTAGATTAAGGCTAGGGCTCCCCTAGCCTTAGACTCAGGCACCCCTAGCCATAGGCTAGGGCACCCCTAGACTTAGGCTAGGGCACCCCTAGGCTTAGGCTAAGGCTAGGGCTCCCCAATCCTTAGGCTAAGGCTACCGTAGCCTTAGGCTAGGGATCCCCTAGCCTTAGGCTTGGTCACCCCTAGGCTTAGGCTAAGGCTCTCCTAACCTTAGGTTAGGACACCCCTAGGCTTAGGCTAGGGCTACACAAGCTTTAGGCTAGGGCTCCCCTAGCCTTAGGCTAGTGCACCCCTAGGCTTAGTCTAGGGCTCCCCTAGCCTTAGACTCGGGCTCCCCTAGCCTAAGGCTTGTGCTCCATAAGCCGTAGGCTTGGGCTCCACTAGCCTTAGTCTATGGCTCCCCTAGCTTTATGCTACGGCTCCCCTAGCCTTAGGCCAGGGCACCCCTAGGGTTAGGCTAAGGCTAGGGCTCCCCTTGCCTTAGGCTAGGGCACCCCTAGGCTTAGGCTAGGGCTCCCCTAGCCTTAGCTTCGGGCTCCTCTAGCGTTAGGCTAGGGCTCGCCTAGCCTTAGGCTAGGGCACCCCTAGGCTTAGGCTAAGGCTAGGGCTCCCCTAGCCTTTGGCGAGGGCACCCCTAGGCTTAGGCTAGGGCACCCCTAGGCTTAGGCTAAGACAAGGGCTCCCCAAGCCTTAGGCTATGTCTCCCCTAGCCTTAGGCTAGGGCACCTCTAAGCTTAGGCTAAGGCTAGGGCTCCCCTAGCATTAGGCTAGGGCACCCCTAGGCTTAGGCTAAGGCTAGGGCTCCCCTAGCCTTTGGGGAGGGCACCCCTAGGCTTAGGCTTAAGCACCCCTAGGCTTAGGCTAAGGCTAGGGCTCCTCTAGCCTTAGGCTAGGGCTCTCCTAGCCTCGGCTAGGGCATCCCTAGGCATAGGCTAAGGCTCGGGCTCCCCTAGCCTCCGGCTAGGGTTCTCGTAGCCTTAGGCTCGTGCTCCCCTAGCCTTAGGCTCGGGCACCCCTAGCCTTAAGCTAGGGCTTCCATAGCCTTAGGCTAGGGCTCCCTTAGCGTTACGCTAGGGCACCCCTAGCCTTAGGCCAGGGCGCCCCTAGGCTTAGGCTAGGGCACCCCTAGACTTAGGCTAGGTATCCCCTAGCCTTAGACCCAGGCACCCCTAGCCTTAGGCTAGGGCTCCCCTAGCGTTACGCTACGGCTCCCCTAGCCTTAGGCTAGGGCACCCCTAGGCTTAGGCTAGGGCACCCCTAGGCTTAGGATAAGGCTAGGGCTCCCCCAGCCTTAGGCTAGGGCTCCCCCAGCCTTAGGCTAGGGCTCCCCCAGCCTTAGGCTAGGGCTCCCCTAGCCTTAGGCTAGGGCACCCCTATGCTTAGGCTAAGGCTAGGGCTCCCGTAGCATTAGGCTTGGGCTCCCCTAGCCTTAGGCTAGGGCACCCCTAGGCTTAGGCTAAGGCTTGGGCTCCCCTTGCTTCAGGGTAATGCTCCACTTGTCTTGGGCTAGGGCACCCCTACGATTAAGCTAGGGCACCCCTAGGCTTAGGCAAAGGCTAGGTCTCCCCAAGCCTTAGGCTAGGGATCCCCTAGACTTAGGCTAGGGCAACCCTAGCCTTAGGCTAAGGCAAGGGCTCCCTTAACCTTAGGCTATGGCTCCCATAGCCGTAGGCTAGGGCACCCCTAAACTTAGGCTAAGGCTAGGGCTCCCCTAGCCTTATGCTTGGGCACCCCTAGTCTTAGGCTAAGGCTAGGGCTCCCCTAGCCTTAGGCTAGCGCACCCCTAGGCTTAGGCTAGGGCTCCCCTAGCCTTAGCTTCGGGAACCCCTAGGCTTTGGCTAAGACTAGGGCTACCCTAGCCTTAGGCGTGGGCTCCCTTAGCCTTAGGCTTAAACACCCCTAGGCTTAGGCTAAGGCTAGGGCTCCAATAGCCTTAGGCTAGGGCTCCCCTAGTTTTAGGCTAGGTCTCTCCTAGCCTTAGCCTAGTGCACCCCTAAGATTAGGCTAAGGCTAGGGCTCCCCTAGCCTTAGGCTAGGGCTCCCCTAGCCTTAAGCTATGGCACCCCTAGGCTTGGCTAAGGCTAGGCGTCCCATAGCCTTAGGCAAGGGCTCCCCTAGCCTTAGGCTAGGGCACCTTTAGGCTTAGGCTAAGGATAGGGCTCCCCTAACCTTAGGCTAGGGCACCCCTTGGCTTAGGCTAAGGCTAGGGCTCCCCTTGCTTTAGGCTAGGGCTTCCCTAGCCTTAGGCTAGGGCACCCCTAGGCTTAGGCTAAGGCTAGGGCTCCCCTAGCCTTAGGCTAGGGCTCCCTAGCATTAGGCTAGGGCAAGTCTAGGCATAGGCTAAGGCTCCCGTAGCCTTAGGCTAGGGCTCCCCTAGTCTTAGGCTAGGTCACCCCTAGGCTTAGGCTAAGGCTAGGGCTCCCCTAGCCTTAGGCTAAGGTTCTCCTAGCCTTAGGCAAGGGCACCCCTAGGCTTAGGCTAGGGCTGTCCTAGCCTTAGGGCAGGGCACCCCTAGGCTTAGGCCAGGGCTCCCCTAGCCTTAGGCCAGGGCTCCCCTAGCCTTAGACTATAGCACCCCTAGGCTTAGGCTAAGGATAGTGTTCCCCTAGCCTTAGGCTAGGGCTCCCCTAGCCTTAGGCTAGGGCACCCCTAGGCTTAGGGTAAGGCTAGGGCTCCCCTAGCCTTAGGCTAAGGCTAGGCCTCCCCTAACCTTAGGCTGGGGCACCCCTAAGCTTAGGCTAGGGCACCCCTAGGCTTAGGCTAAGGCTAGGGGTCCCCTAGGCTTAGACTAGGGCTCCCCTAGCCATAGGCTAGGGCACCCCTAGGCTTAGGCTAACGCTAGGGCTCCCCTAGCCTTAGGCTAGGGTACACCTAGGCTTAGGTTAGGGTTCCCCTAGCCTTAGGCTAGGGCACCCCTAAGCTTAGGCTAAGGCTTGGGCTCCCCTAGCCTTATGCTTAGGCAACCCTAGTCTTAGGCTAAGGCTAGGGCTCCCCTAGCCTTAGCTTCGGGCACCCCTAGGCTTAGGCTAAGGCTAGGCCTCCCCTAGACTTAGGCTAGGGCACCTTTAGGCTTAGCCTAAGGCTAGGGTTCCCCTAACCTTAGGCTAGGGCACCCCTTGGCTTAGGCTAAGGCTAGGGCTCCCCTTGCTTAAGGCGAGGGCTTCCCTAGCCTTAGCCTAAGGCACCCCTAGGCTTAGGCTAAGGCTAGGGCTCCCCTAGCCTTAGGGTAGGGCACCCCTAGGCTTAGGCTAGGGTACCCCTAAGCTTAGGCTAATTTTAGGGCTCCCCTAGCCTTAGGCTAGGGCTCCCTAGCATTAGGCTAGGGCACCCATAGGCATAGGTTAAGGCTCCCGTAGCCTTAGGTTAGGGCTCGCGTAGCCTTAGCTAGGGCTCCCCTAGCCTTAGGCTAGGTCACCCCTAGGCTTAAGCTAAGACTAGCGCTCCCCTAGCCTTAGGCTAAGGTTCTCCTAGCCTTAGGCTAGGGCACCCCTAGACTTAGTCTAGGGCTACCCTAGCCTTATGCTAGAGCTCCCCTAGCCTTAGGTTAGGGCACCCCAAGGCTTAGGCTAGGGCTCCCCTAGCCTTAGACTCGGGCTCCCCTAGCCTTAGGCTCGTGCTCCCCTAGCCTTAGGCTATAGCACCCCTAGGCTTAGGCTAAGGCTAGGGCTCCCCTAGCCTTAGGCTACGTCACCCCTAGGCTTAGGCTTGGGCTAGGGCTCCTCTAGCCTTAGGCTAGGGCTCCCCTAGCCTGGACTAGGGCACACGTAGGCTTAGGCTAAGGCTAGGGATCCCCTAACCTTAGGCTAGGGCACCCCTAGGCTTAGGTTAAGGGAAGAGCTCCACTAGACTTAGGCTAGGGCAATCCTAGGCTTAGACTCGGGCTCCCATAGCCTTAGGCTCGTGCTCCCCTAGCCGTGGGCTCGGGAACACCTAGCCTTAGGCTAGGGCTCCACTAGCCTTAGGCTAGGGCTTCCATAGCGTTTCGCTAGGGCTCCCCTAGCCTTAGGCAAGGGCACCCCTAGGCTTAGGCTATAGCACCCCTAGGCTTAGGCTAAGGCTAGTGTTCCCCTAGCCTTAGGCTGGGGCACCACTAGGCTTAGGCTAGGGCACCCCTAGCCTGGACTAGGGCAGCCCTAGGCTTAGGCTAAGGATAGGGCTCCCCTAGCCTTAAGCTAGGGCACCCCTGGGCTTAGGCTAAGGCTAGGGGTCCCCTAGCCTTAGGCTAGGGCTCCCCTAGCCTTAGGCTAGGGCTCCCCTAGCCTTAGGCTAGGGCACCCCTAGCCTTAGGCTAGGGCTCCCCTAGCCTTAGGCTAGGGCACCCTAGCCTTAGGCTAGGGCTCCCCTAGGCTTAGGCTAGGGCACCCCTAGGCTTAGGTTAAGGCTAGGTCTCCCCTAGCCTTTGGTTAGGGTACCCCTAGGCTTAGGCTAGGGCTCCCCTAGCCTTAGGTTAGGGCACCCCTAGGCTTAGGCTAAGGCTTGGGCTCCCCTTGCCTCAGGCTAGTGCTCCACTAGTCTTAGGCTTGGGCACCCGTAGGATTAAGTTAGGGCACCCCTAGGCTTAGGGTAAGGCTAGGGCTTCCCTAGCCTTAGGCTGGGGCTCTCATAGCTTTAGGCTAGGGCACCCCGAGGCTTAGGCTAGGGCACCCCTAGGCTTGGGCTAGGGCTCCCCTAGCCTTAAGCTAGGGCTCACCTAGCCTTAGGCTAGGGCTCCCCTAGCCTTAAGCTATGGCACCCCTAGGCTTAGGCTAAGGCTTGGCCTCCCCTAGCCTTAGGCTAGGGCTCCCCTAGTCTTAGGCTAGGGCACCTTTAGGCTTAGGGTAAGGCTAGGGCTCCCCTTACCTTAGGCTAGGGCACCCCTTGGCTTAGGCTAAGGCTAGGGTTCCCCTAGCCTTAGGCTACGGCTCCCTAGCATTAGGCTAGGGCACCCCTAGGCATAGGTTAAGGCTCCCGTAGCCTTAGGTTAGGGCTCGCATAGCCTTAGCTAAGGCTCCCCTAGCTTTAGGCTAGGTCACCCCTAGGCTTAGGCTAGGGCTCCCCTAGCCTTAGACTCGGGCTCCCCTAGCCTTAGGCTCGTGCTTCCCTCGCATTAGGCTATAGCACCCCTAGGCTTAGGCTAAGGCTAGGGCTCCTCTCGCCTTAGGCTATGTCACCCCTAGGCTTAGGCTTGGGCTAGGGCTCCTCTAGCCTTAGACTAGGGCTCCCCTAGCCTGGACTTGGGCACCCCTAGGCTTATGCTAAGCTAGGGCTCCCCTAGCCTTAGGCTAGGGCTCCCCTAGCCAGGCTAGTGCACCCCTAGGCTTAGGCTAAGGCTAGGGCTCCCGTAGCCTTAGGCTAGGGATCCCCTAGCCTTAGGGTAGGGCACCCCTAGGCTTAGGCTAGGGCTCCCTTAGCCTTAGAGCAGGGCACCCCTAGCCTTAGGCTACGGTACCCCAAGTCTTAGGCTTGGGCTCCCCTAGCCTTAAGCTAGGGCACCCCTAGGCTTAGGCTAAGTCTAGTGCTCCCCTAGCCTTAGGCTAGGGCACCCCTTAGCTTAGGCTAAGGCTAACGCTCACCTAGCTTTAGGCTAGGGCACGCCTAGTCTTAGGCTTGGGCTCCCCTTGCCTTAGGCTAGGGCACCGCTAAGCTTAGGCTAAGGCTAGGGCTCCCCTAGGCTTAGACTACGGCTCCGCTAGCCTTAGACTAGGGCCCCCCTAGGCTTAGGCTAGGGCTCCTCTAGCCTTAGGCTCGGGCTCCCATAGCCTTAGTTTCGGGCTCCCCTAGCCTTAGACTCGGGCACACCTAGCCTTAGTCTAGGGCTCCCCTAGCCTTATGCTAGGGCACCTCTAGCCTTAGGCTAGGACTCTCCAAGCCTTAGGCTAGGGCACCCCTAGGCTTAGGCTAGGGCACCCCTAGGCTAAGGCTAGAGCTCCCCTAGCCTTAGGCTAGGGCACCCCTTATCTTAGGGTAAGGCTAGGGCTCCCCTTGCCTTAGGCTAGAGCTCCCGTTCCCTTAGACTAGGGCTCCCCTAACCTTAGGCTAGGGAACACCTAGCCTTAGGCTAAGTCTAGGGCTCCCCTAGCCTTTGGCGAGGGCACCCCTAGGCTTAGGCTTGGGCACCCCTAGGCTTAGGCTAAGCCTAGGGCTCCTCTAGCTTTAGGCTAGGGCACCCCTAGGCTTAGGCTAAGGCTAGGGATCCCCTAGCCTTTGGCGAGGGCACCCCTAGGCTTAGGCTAGGGCACCCCTATGCTTAGGCTAAGCCAAGGGCTCCTCTAGCCTTAGGCTAGGGCACCACTAGGCTTAGGCTAGGGCAACCCTAGGCTTAGGCTAGGGCTCCCCTAGACTTAGGCTAGGGCTCCCCTAGCCTTAGTCTAGGGCTCCCTTAGCCTTAGGCTACGGCTCCCCTAGCCTTAGGCTAGGGCTCCCCTAGGCTTAGGCTAGGGCACCCCTAGGCTTAGGCTAAGACTAGGGCTCCTCTAGCCTTAGGCTAGGGCTCCCCTAGCCTGGACTAGGGCACCCCTAGGCGTAGGCTAAGGCTAGGGCTCCCCTAGCCTTAGGCAGGGCTCCCCTAGCCTTAGGTTAGGGCACTTTTAGGCTTAGGCGATGGCTAGGGCTCCCCTAGCCAAAGGCTAGGGCTCCCCTAGGCTGAGGCTAGGCTCCCCTAGCCTTAGGCTAGGGTACCCCTAGTCTTAGGCTAGGGCTCCCCTAGCCTTAGGCTAGGGCACCCCTAGGCATAGGCTAGTACTCCTCTAGCCTTAGGTTATGGCTCCCCTATCATAAGGCTAGGGCTCCCCTATCCTAAGGCTAGGGCTCCCCTACCCTTAGGCTAGGGCACCCCTAGGCTTAGGCTAAGGCTTGGGCTCCCCTAGCCTTAGGCTAGTGCTCCCCTAGTCTTAGGCTAGTGCACCCCTAGGCTTAGGCTAAGCTAGGGCTCCCCTAGTCTTAGGCTAGGGCTCCCTTAGCCTTAGGCTAGGGCTCCCCTAACCTTAGGCAAGGGCACCCCTAGCCTTAGGCTAGGGCTCCTCTAGCCTTAGGCTCGGGCTCCCATAGCTTTAGGCTCCGGCTCCCCTAGCCTTAGGCTCGGGCACCCCTACCTTAGGCTAGGACTCTCCAAGCCTTAGGCTAGGGCACCCCTAGGCTTAGGCTAGGGCACCCCTTGGCTAAGGCTAGGGCTCCCCTAGCCTTAGGCTAGGGCACCCCTAGGCTTAGGCTAAGGCTATTGCTCCCCTAGCCTTAGGCTAGGGCCCCCCTTAGCTTAGGCTAAGGCTAGGGCTCCCCTTGCCTTAGGCTAGGGCTCCCGTACCCTTAGACTAGGGCTCCCCTAACCTTAGGCTAGGGCACACCTAGCATTAGGCTAAGGCTAGGGCTCCTCTAGCCTTAGGCTAGGGCTCCCCTAGCCTCGGCTAGGACACCCCTAGGCTTAGGCTAAGGCTAGGGCTCCCCTAGCCTTAGGCTAGGGCTCCCCTAGCATTAGGCTAGGGCTCCCCTAGCGTTAAGCTAGGGCTCCCCTAGTCTTAGGCTAGGGCTCAACTAGCCTTAGGCTAGTGTTCCCCTAACCTTAGGCTAGGGCACCCCTAGGCTTAGGCTAAGGCTAGGGCTCCCTTAGCCTTAGGCTTGGGCTCTCCTAGCCTTAGGCTAGGGCACCACTAGGCGTAGATAGGGCACCCCTAGGCTTAGGCTAAGGCTCCCCTAGCCTTAGTCTAGGGCTCCCGTAGCCTTAGGCTACAGATCCCCTAGGCTTAGGCAGGGCTCCCCTAGCCTTAGGCTAGGGCACTATTAGGCTTAGGCTATGGCTGGGGCTCCCCTAGCCTAAGGCTAGGGCTCCCCTAGCCTGGACTAGGGCACCCCTAGGCTTAGGCTAAGGCTAGGGCTCCCCTAGCCTTAGGCAGGGCTCCCCTAGGCTTAGGTTAGGGCACCTTTAGGCTTAGGCGATGGCTAGGACTCCCCTAGCCTAAGGCTAGGGCTCCCCTAGGCTTAGGCTAGGCTCACCTAGCCTTAGGCTAGGGTACCCCTAGGCTTAGGCTAGGGCTCCCCTAGCCTTAGGCTAGGGCACCCCTAGGCTTAGGCTAGGGCTCCTCTAACCTTAGGTTAGGGCTCCCCTATCCTAAGGCTAGGGCTCCCCTAGCCTTAGGCTAGGGCACCCCTAGGCTTAGGCTAAGGCTTGGGCTCCCCTAGCCTTAGGCTAGTGCTCCCCTAGTCTTAGGCTAGGCACCCCTAGGCTTAGGCTAAGGCTAGGGCTCCCCTAGCCTTAGGCTAGGGTTCCTTTAGCCTTAGGCTAGGGCTCCCCTAACCTGAGGCAAGGGCACCCCTAGCCTTAGGCTAGGGCACCCCTAGGCTTAGGCTAAGGCTAGTGCTCCCCTAGCCTTAGGCTAGGGCACCCCTAAGCTCAGGCTAAAGCTAGGACTCCCCTAGCCTTAGGCTAGGGCTCCCCTAGCCTTAGACTAGGGCTCCCCTAGACTTAGGCTAGGGAACCCCTAGGCTTAGGCTAGGGCTCCTCTAGCCTTAGGCTCGGGCTCCCCTAGCCTTAGGCTAGGGCTCCCCTAGTCTTAGGTTTGGGCTCCCCTAGCCTTAGGTTCAGGCACCCCTAGCCTTAGGCTAGGGCTCCCCTAGCCTTATGCTAGGGCACCCTTAGCCTTAGGCTAGGACTCTCCAAACCTTAAGCTAGGGCACCCCTAGGCTTAGGCGATGTCTAGGGCTCCCCTAGCCTAAGGCTAGGGCTCCCCTAGGCTGAGGCTAGGACTCCTCTAGCCTTAGGCTTGGGCTCCCCTAGCCTTAGGCTAGTGCTCCCCTTGTCTTAGGCTAGGGCACCCCTAGGCTTAGGCTAAGGCTAGGGCTCACCTAGCCTTAGGCTAGGGCTCCCTTAGCCTTAGGCTAGGGTTCCCCTAACCTTAGGCAAGGGCACCCCTAGCCTTAGGCTAGGACACCCCTAGCCTGGACTAGGGCACCCGTAGGCTTAGGCTAAGGCTGTGGATCCCCTAACCTTAGGCTAGGGCACCCCTAGGCTTAGGTTAAGGCAAGGGCTCCCCTAGACTTAGGCTAGGGCAATCCTAGGCTTAGACTCGGGCTCCCATAGCCTTAGGCTCGTGCTCCCCTAGCCGTGGGCTCAGGCCCACCTAGCCTTAGGCTAGGGCTTCACTAGCCTTAGGCTAGGGCTTCCCTAGCGTTACGCTACGGCTCCCCTAGCCTTAGGCAAGGGCACCCCTAGGCTTAGGCTATAGCACACCTAGGCTTAGGCTAAGGCTAGTGTTCCCCTAGCCTTAGGCTGGGGCACCACTAGGCTTAGGCTAGGGCACCCCTAGCCTGGACTAGGGCACCACTAGGCTTAGGCTAAGGCTAGGGCTCCCCTAGCCTTAAGCTAGGGCACCCCTGGGCTTAGGCTAAGGCTAGGGGTCCCCTAGCCTTAGGCTAGGGGTCCCCTAGCCTTAGGCTAGGGCTCCCCTAGCCTTAGGCTAGGGCTCCCCTAGCCTTACGCTAGGGCACCCCTAGGCTTAGGCTAAGGCTAGGGGTCCCCTAGCCTTAGGCTAGGGCTCCCCTAGGCTTAGGCTAGGGCACCCCTAGGCTTAGGCTAAGGCTAGGGCTCCCCTAGCCTTTGATTAGGGTACCCCTTGGCTTAGGCTAAGGCTAGGGTTCCACTAGCCTTAGGCTAGGGCACCCCTTAGCTTAGGCTAAGGCTAACGCTCACCTACCTTTAGGCTAGGGCACCCCTAGTCTTAGGCTTGGGCTCCCCTTGCCTTAGGCTAGGGCACCCCTGAGCTTAGGCTAAGGCTAGGGCTCCCCTAGGCTTAGACTACGGCTCAGCTAGTCTTAGACTAGGGCACCACTAGGCTTAGGCTAGGGCTCCTCTAGCCTTAGGCTCGTGCTCCCATAGCCTTAGGTTCGGGCTCCCCTAGCCTTATGCTCGGGCTCCCCTAGCCTTAGACTCGGGCACCCCTAGCCTTAGTCTAGGGCTCCCCTAGCCTTATGCTAGGGCACCCCTAGCCTTAGGCTAGGACTCTCCAAGCCTTAGGCTATGGCACCCCTAGGCTTAGGCTAGGGCACCCCTAGGCTAAGGCTAGAGCTACCCTAGCCTTAGGCTAGGGCACCCCTTAGCTTAGGCTAAGGCTAGGACTCCCCGTGCCTTAGGCTAGAGCTCCCGTTCCCTTATACTAGGGCTCCCCTAACCTTAGGCTAGGGCACACCTAGCCTTAGGCTAAGGCTAGGGCTCCCCTAGCCTTTGGCGAGGGCACCCCTAGGCTTAGGCTTGGGCACCCCTAGGCTTAGGCTAAGGCTAGGGCTCCCCTAGCTTTAGGCTAGGGCACCCCTAGGCTTAGGCTAAGGCTAGGGATCCCCTAGCCTTAGGCTAGGGCACCCCTAAGCTTAGGCTAAGGCTATTGCTCCCCTAGCCTTAGGCTAGGGCACCCCTTAGCTTAGGCTAAGGCTAGGGCTCCCCTTGCCTTAGGCTAGGGCTCCCGTACCCTTAGACTAGGGCTCCCCTAACCTTAGGCTAGGGCACACCTAGCATTAGGCTAAGGCTAGGGCTCCTCTAGCCTTAGGCTAGGGCTCCCCTAGCCTTGGCTAGGACACCCCTAGGCTTAGACTAAGGCTAGGGCTCCCCTAGCCTTAGGCTAGGGCTCCCCTAGCGTTAGGCGAGGGCTCCCCTAGCGTTAGGCTAGGGCTCCCCTAGTCTTAGGCTAGGGCTCAACTAGCCTTAGGCTAGTGTTCCCCTAACCTTAGGCTAGGGCACCCCTAGGCTTAGGCTAAGGCTAGGGCTCCCTTAGCCTTAGGATTGGGCTCTCCTAGCCTTAGGCTAGGGCACCACTAGGCTTAGATAGGGCACCCCTAGGCTTAGGCTAGGGCTCCCCTAGCCTTAGTCTAGGGCTCCCCTAGCCTTAGGCTACAGATCCCCTAGGCTTAGGCAGGGCTCCCCTAGCCTTAGGCTAGGGCACTATTAGGCTTAGGCTATGGCTGGGGCTCCCCTAGCCTAAGGCTAGGGCTCCCCTAGGCTTAGGCTTGGGCACCCCTAGCTTAGGCTAAGACTACGGCTCCTATAGCCTTAGGCTAGGGCTCCCCTAGCCTGGACTAGGGCACCCCTAGGCTTAGGCTAAGGCTAGGGCTCCCCTAGCCTTAGGCAGGGCTCCCCTAGCCTTAGGTTAGGGCACCTTTAGGCTTAGGCGATGGCTAGGACTCCCCTAGCCTAAGGCTAGGGCTCCCCTAGGCTTAGGCTAGGCTCACCTAGCCTTAGGCTAGGGTACCCCTAGGCTTAGGCTAGGGCTCCCCTAGCCTTAGGCTAGGGCACCCCTAGGCTTAGGCTAGGGATCCTCTAACCTTAGGTTAGGGCTCCCCAATCCTAAGGCTAGGGCTCCCCTAGCCTTAGGCTAGGGCACCCCTAGGCTTAGGCTAAGGCTTGGGCTACCCTAGCCTTAGGCTAGTGCTCCCCTAGTCTTTGGCTAGGGCACCCCTAGGCTTAGGCTAAGGCTAGGGCTCCCCTAGCCTTAGGCTAGGGTTCCATTAGCCTTAGGTTAGGGCTCCTCTTACCTGAGGCAAGGGCACCCCTAGCCGTAGGCTAGGGCACCCCTAGGCTTAGGCTAAGGCTAGTGCTCCCCTAACCTTAGGCTAGGGTACCCCTAACCTTAGGCTAAAGCTAGGACTCCCCTAGCCTTAGGCTAGGGCTCCCCTAGCCTTAGACTAGGGCTCCCCTAGACTTAGGCTAGGGAACCCCTAGGCTTAGGCTAGGGCTCCTCTAGCCTTAGGCTCGGGCTCCCCTAGCCTTAGGCTCGGGCTCCCCTAGTCTTAGGTTTGGGCTCCCCTAGCCTTAGGTTCAGGCACCCCTAGCCTTAGGCTAGGGCTCCCCTAGCCTTATGCTAGGGCACCCTTAGCCTTAGGCTAGGACTCTCCAAACCTTAAGCTAGGGCACCCCTAGGCTTAGGCGATGGCTAGGGCTCCCCTAGCCTAAGGCTAAGGCTCCCCTTGGCTGAGGCTAGGACTCCTCTAGCCTTAGGCTTGGGCTCCCCTAGCCTTAGGCTAGTGCTCCCCTTGTCTTAGGCTAGGGCACCCCTAGGCTTAGGCTAAGGCTAGGGCTCACCTAGCCTTAGGCTAGGGCTCCCTTAGCCTTAGGCTAGGGTTCCCCTAACCTTAGGCAAGGGCACCCCTAGCCTTAGGCTAGGACACCCCTAGCCTGGACTAGGGCACCCGTAGGCTTAGGCTAAGGCTGTGGATCCCCTAACCTTAGGCTAGGGCACCCCTAAGCTTAGGTTAAGGCAAGGGCTCCCCTAGACTTAGGCTCGTGCTCCCCTAGCCGTGGGCTCAGGCCCACCTAGCCTTAGGCTAGGGCTTCACTAGCCTTAGGCTAGGGCTTCCCTAGCGTTACGCTAGGGCTCCCCTAGCCTTAGGCAAGGGCACCCCTAGGCTTAGGCTATAGCACACCTAGGCTTAGGCTAAGGCTAGTGTTCCCCTAGCCTTAGGCTGGGGCACCACTAGGCTTAGGCTAGGGCACCCCTAGCCTAGACTAGGGCACCACTAGGCTTAGGCTAAGGCTAGGGCTCCCCTAGCCTTAGGCTAGGGCTCCCCTAGCCTTAGGCTAGGGCTCCCCTAGCCTTAGGCTAGGGCACCCCTAGGCTTAGGCTAAGGCTAGGGGTCCCCTAGCCTTAGGCTAGGGCTCCCCTAGGCTTAGGCTAGGGCACCCCTAGGCTTAGGCTAAGGCTAGGGCTCCCCTAGCCTTTGGTTAGGGTACCCCTTGGCTTAGGCTAAGGCTAGGGTTCCACTAGCCTTAGGCTAGGGCACCCCTTAGCTTAGGCTAAGGCTAACGTTCACCTAGCTTTAGGCTAGGGCACCCCTAGTCTTAGGCTAGGGCTCCCCTTGCCTTAGGCTAGGGCACCCCTAAGCTTAGGCTAAGGCTAGGGCTCCCCTAGGCTTAGACTACGGCTCAGCTAGTCTTAGACTAGGGCACCCCTAGGCTTAGGCTAGGGCTCCTCTAGCCTTAGGCTCGGGCTCCCATAGCCTTAGGTTCGGGCTCCCCTAGCCTTAGGCTCGGGCTCCCCTAGCCTTAGACTCGGGCACCCCTAGCCTTAGTCTAGGGCTCCCCTAGCCTTATGCTAGGGCACCCCTAGCCTTAGGCTAGGTCTCTCCATT
This sequence comes from Tenrec ecaudatus, assembly GCF_050624435.1. Lineage (NCBI taxonomy): Eukaryota > Metazoa > Chordata > Mammalia > Afrosoricida > Tenrecidae > Tenrec > Tenrec ecaudatus. The sequence continues at coordinate 348,269 of NW_027458408.1, forward strand.
CCTTAGGCTAGGGCACCCCTAGGCTTAGGCTAGGGCACCCCTAGGCTAAGGCTAGAGCTCCCCTAGCCTTAGGCTAGGGCACCCCTTAGCTTAGGCTAAGGCGAGGGCTCCCCTTGCCTTAGGCTAGAGCTCCCGTTCCCTTATACTAGGGCTCCCCTAACCTTAGGCTAGGGCACACCTAGCCTTAGGCTAAGGCTAGGGCTCCCCTAGCCTTTGGCGAGGGCACCCCTAGGCTTAGGCTTGGGCACCCCTATGCTTAGGCTAAGGCAAGGGCTCCTCTAGCCTTAGGCTAGGGCACCCCGAGGCTTAGGCTAAGGCTAAGGCTCCCCTAGCCTTAGGCTAGGGCACCACTAGGTTTAGGCTAGGGCACCCCTAGGCTTAGGCTAGGGCTCCCCTAGACTTAGGCTAGGGCTCCCCTAGCCTTAGTCTAGGGCTCCCTTAGCCTTAGGCTACTGCTCCCCTAGCCTTAGGCTAGGGCTCCCCTAGCCTTAAGCTATGGAACCCCTAGGCTTAGGCTAAGGCTAGGGCTCCACTAGCCTTAGGCAGGGCTCCCCTAGCCTTAGGCTAGGGCACCATTAGGCTTAGGCTATGGCTAGGGCTCCTCTAGCCTTAGGCTAGGGCTCCCCTAGCCTTGACTAGGGCACCCATAGGCGTAGGCTAAGGCTAGGGCTCCCCTAGCCTTAGGCAGGGCTCCCCTAGCCTTAGGTTAGGGCACCTTTAGGCTTAGGCGATGGCTAGGGCTCCCCTAGCCTAAGGCTAGGGCTCCCCTAGGCTGAGGCTGGGCTCCCCTAGCCTTAGGCTAGGGTACACCTAGGCTTAGGCTAGGGCTCCCCAAGCCTTAGGATAGGGCACCCCTAGGCATAGGCTAATACTCCTCTAGCCTTAGGATAGGGCTCCCCTAGTCTTAGGTTCGGGCTCCCCTAGCCTTAGGTTCGGGCACCCCTAGCCTTAGGCTAGGGCTCCCCTAGCCTTATGCTAGGGCACCCTTAGCCTTAGGCTAGGACTCTCCAAACCCTAGGCTAGGGTACCCCTAGGCTTAGGCGATGGCTAGGGCTCCCCTAGCCTAAGGCTAGGGCTCCCATAGGCTGAGGCTAGGACTCCTCTAGCCTTAGGCTTGGGCTCCCCTAGCCTAAGGCTAGTGCTCCCCTCGTCTTAGGCTAGGGCACTCCTAGGCTTAGGCTAAGGCTAGGGCTCACCTAGCCTTAGGCTAGGGCTCCCTTAGCCTTAGGCTAGGGTTCCCCTAACCTTAGGCAAGGGCAGCCCTAGCCTTAGGCTAGGACACCCCTAGCCTTAGGCTAGGGCTCCTCTAGCCTTAGGCTAACTCTCCAAGCCTTAGGCTAGGGCCCCCATAGGCTTAGGCTAGGGCACCCCTAGGCTAAGGCTAGGGCTCCCCTAGCCTTAGGCTAGGGCACCCCTAGGCTTAGGCTAAGGCTATTGCTCCCCTAGCCTTAGGCTAGGGCACCCCTTAGCTTAGGCTAAGGCTAGGGCTCCCCTTGCCTTAGGCTAGGGCTCCCGTATCCTTAGACTAGGGCTCCACTAACCTTAGGCTAGGGCACACCTAGCCTTAGGCTAAGGCTAGGGCTCCCCTAGCCTTTGGCGAGGGCACCCCTAGGCTTAGGCTAGGGCACCCCTAGGCTTAGGCTAGGGCTAGGGCTCCTCTTGCCTTAGGCTAGGGCAGCCCTAGGCTTAGGATAATGCTAAGGCTCCCCTAGCCTTTGGCGAGGGCACCCCTAGGCTTAGGCTAGGGCACCCCTATGCTTAGGCTAAGGCTAGGGCTCCCCTAGCGTTAGGCTAGGGCTCCCCTAGTCTTAGGCTAGGGCTCAACTAGCCTTAGGCTACTGTTCCCCTAACCTTAGGCTAGGGCACCCCTAGGCTTAGGCTAAGGCTAGGGCTCCCCTAACCTTAGGCTTGGGCTCTCCTAGCCTTAGGCTAGGGCACCACTAGGCTTAGGTAGGGCACCCCTAGGCGTAGGCTACGGCTCCGATAGCCTTAGGTTAGGGCTCCCCTAGGCTTAGGCTAGGGCTCCCCTAGCCTTAGGCTAGGGCTCCCCTAGCCTTAGGTTACAGCTCCCCTAGCCTTAGGCTAGGGCTCCCCTAGACTTAGGCTACAGCTCCCCTAGGCTTAGGCAGGGCTCCCCTAGCCTTAGGCTAGGGCACCAATAGGCTTAGGCTATGGCTAGGGCTCCCCTAGCCTAAGGCTAGGGCTCCCCTAGGCTGAGGCTTGGGCACCCCTAGGCTTAGGCTAAGGCTTGGGTTCCCCTAGCCTTAGGCTAGTGCTCCCCTAGGCTTAGGCTAGGGCACCCCTAGGCTTAGGCTAAGGCTAGGGCTCCCCTAGCCTTAGGCTAGGGCTCCCTTAGCCTTAGGCTAGGGCTCCCCTAACCTTAGGCAAGGGCACCCCTAGCCTTAGGCTAGGGCACCCCTAGCCTTAGGCTAGGGCTCCTCTAGCCTTAGGCTCGGGCTCCCATAGCCTTAGGCTCGGGCTCCCCTAGACTTAGGCTCGGGCACCCCTACCTTAGGCTAGGATTCTCTAAGCCTTAGGCTAGGGCACCCCTAGGTTTAGTGTAGGGCACCCCTAGGCTAAGGCTAGGGCTCCCCTAGCCTTAGGCTAGGGCACCCCTAGGCTTAGGCTAAGGCTAGTGCTCCCCTAGCCTTAGGCTAGGGCACCCCTTAGCTTAGGCTAAGGCTACGTCTCCCCTTGCCTTACGCTAGGGCTCCCGTACCCTTAGACTAGGGCTCCCCTAACCTTAGGCTAGGGCACACCTAGCCTTAGGCTAAGGCTAGAGCTCCCCTAGCCTTTGGCGAGGGCAACCCTAGGCTTAGGTTAGGGCACCCATAGGCTTAGGCTAAGGCAAGGGCTCCTCTAGCCTTAGGCTAGGGCTCCCCTAGCCTCGGCTAGGACACCCCTAGGCTTAGGCTAAGGCTAGGGCTCCCCTAGCATTAGGCTAGGGCTCCCCTAGCATTAGGCTAGGGCTCCCCTAGTCTTAGGCTAGGGCTCAACTAACCTTAGGCTAGTGTTCCCCAAACCTTAGGCTAGGGCACCCCTAAGCTTAGGCTAAGGCTAGGGCTCCTTAGCCTTAGGCTTGGGCTCTCCTTGCCTTAGGCTAGGGCACCACTAAGCTTAGATAGGGCACCCCTAGGCTTAGGCTAGGGCTCCCCTAGCCTTAGTCTAGGGCTCCCCTAGCCTTAGGCTACAGCTCCCCTAGGCTTAGGCAGGGCTCCCCTTGCCTTAGGCTAGGGCACCATTAGGCTTAGGCTATGGCTAGGGCTCCCCTAGCCTAAGGCTAGGGCTCCCCTAGGCTTAGGCTTGGGCACCCCTAGCTTAGGCTAAGACGACGGCTCCTCTAGCCTTAGGCTAGGGCTCCCCTAGCCTGGACTAGGGAACCCATAGGCTTAGGCTAAGGCTAGGGCTCCCCTAGCCTTAGGCAGGGCTCCCCTAGCCTTAGGTTAGGGCACCTTTGGCTTAGACGATGGCTAGGACTCCCCTAGCCTAAGGCTAGGGCTCCCCTAGGCTTAGGCTAGGGCTCCTCTAACCTTAGGTTAGGGCTCCCCTATCCTAAGTCTAGGGCTCCCTTAGCCTTTGCTAGGGCACGCCTAGGCTTAGGCTAAGGCTTGGGCTCCCCTAGCCTTAGGCTAGTGCTCCCCTAGTCTTAGGCTAGGGCACCCGTAGGCTTAGGCTAAGACTAGGGCTCCCCTAGCCTTAGGCTAAGTCTCCCTTAGCCTTAGGCTAGGGCTCCCCTAACCTGAGACAAGGGCACCCCTAGCCTTAGGCTAGGGCACCCCTAGGCTTAGGCTAAGGCTAGTGCTCCCCTAGCCTTAGGCTAGGGCACCCCTAAGCTTAGGCTAAGGCTAGGGCTCCCGTAGCCTTAGGATAGGGCTCCCGTAGCCTTAGTCTAGGGCACCCCTAGGCTTAGGCTAGGACACCCCTACGCTAAGGCTAGGGCTCCCCTAGCCTTAAGCTAGGGCACCGCAAGTCTTAGGCTTGGGCTCCCCTAGCCTTAGGCTTGGGCACCCCTAGGCTTAGGCTAAGTCTAGTGCTCCCCTAGCCTTAGGCTAGGGCTCCCCTAGCCTTAGGCTAGGGCTCCCCTAGCCTTAGACTATGGTTCCCCTAGCCTTAGGCTAGGGCACACCTAGCCTTAGGCTAAGGCTAGGGCTCCCCTAGCCTTAGGCTAGGGCTCTCCTAGCCTTATGCTAGGGCACCCTAAGGCTTAGGCTAAGGCGAGGGCTCTCTTAGCCTTAGGCTAGGGCTCTCCCAGCCTTAGGCTAGGGCACCCCTAGGCTTAGGGTAAGGCTAGGGCTCCCCTAGCCTTAGTCTGGGGCTCTCCTAGCCTTAGGCTAGGGCACCCCTAGGCTTAGGCTAGGGCACCCCGAGGCTTAGGCTAAGACTAGCGCTCCTCTAGCCTTAGGCTAGGGCTCCCCTAGCCTGGACTAGGGCACCCCTAGGCTTAGGCTAAGGCTAGGGCTCCCCTAGCCTTAAGCTAGGGCTCCCCTAGCCTTAGTCTAGGGCTCCCCTAGCCTTTGGCTACCGCTCCCCTAGCCTTAGGCTAGGGCTCCCCTAGCCTTAGGCTATGGCACCCCTAGGCTTAGGCTAAGGCTAGGGCTCCTCTAGCCTTAGGCAGGGCACCCCTAGCCTTAGGTTAGGGCACCTTTAGGCTTAGGCTAGGGCTAGGGCTCACCTAGCCTAAGGGTAGGGCTCCCCTAGGCTTAGGCTAGGGCACCCCTAGGCTTAGGCTAAGACTAGCCCTCCTCTAGCCTTAGGCTAGGGCTCCCCTAGCCTGGACTAGGGCACCCCTAGGCTTAGGCTAAGGCTAGGGCTCCCCTAGCCTTAGGCTGGGCTCCCCTAGCCTTAGGTTAGTGCACCTTTAGGCTTAGGCTAAGGCTAGGGCTCCCCTAGCCTTAGGTAGGGCACCCTAAGACTTGGGCTCGGGCTCCCCTAACCTTAGGCTCGGGCATCCCTAGCCTTAGGCTACGTTTCCCCTAGCCTTATGCTACGGCACCCCTAGGCTTAGGCTAAGGCTAGGGCTCCTCAAGCCTTAGGCAGGGCGCCCCTAGCCTTAGGTTAGGGCACCTTTAGGCTTAGGCTAGGGCTAGGGCTCACCTAGCCTAAGGGTAGGGCTACCCTAGGCTTAGGCTAGGGCACCCCTAGGCTTAGGCTAAGACTAGCGCTCCTCTAGCCTTAGGCTAGGGCTCCCCTAGCCTGGACTAGGGCACCCCTAGGCTTAGGCTAAGGCTAGGGCTCCCCTAGCCTTAGGCAGTGCTCCCCTAGCCTGAGGCTAGGGCACCCCTAGGCTTAGGCTAAGGCTAGGGCTCCCCTAGCCTTAGGGTAGGGCACCCCTAGGCTTAGGCTAGGGCTCCCCTAGCCTTAGGCTACGGCTCCCTTAGCCTTAGCCTAGGGCACCCCTAGGCTTAGCCTAAGGCTAGGGCTCCCCTAGTCTTAGCTTGGGCTCCCTAGCATTAGGCTAGGGCACCCCTATGCTTAGTCTAGGGCTACCCTAGCCTTAGGCTAGAGCTCCCCTAGCCTTAGGTTAGGGCACCCCTAGGCGTAGGCTAGGGCACCCCTAGGCTTAGGCTAAGTCTAGGGCTCCCCTAGCCTTAGGCTAGGGCTCCCCTAGACTTAGCCTAGGGCACCCCTAGGCTTAGGCTAAGACAAGGGCTCCCCTAGCCTTAGGCTAGGGCTCCCCTAGCCATAGGCTAGGGCACCCGTAGGCTTGGGCTAAGGCTAGGGCTCCCCTGGCCTTAGCTTCTGGCACCCCTAGGCTTAGGCTAAGGCTAGGGCTCCCCTAGCCTTAGGTAGGGCTCTCCTAGCCGTAGGCTAGGGCACCCCTAGGCTTAGGCTAAAGCAAGTGCTCCCCTAGCCTTAGGCTACGGCACCCATAGGCTTAGGCTAAGGCTAGGGCTCCCCTGGCCTTAGCTTCGGACACCCCTAGGCTTAGGCTAAGGCTAGGACTCCCTTACCCTTAGGCAGGGTTCCCCTAGACTTAGGTTAGGGCACCGTTAGGCTTAGGCTAAGGCTAGGGCTCCCATAGCCTTAGCCTAGGGCACCCCTAGGCTTAGGCTAAGGCTAGGGCTCCCCTAGCCTTAGCTTGGGCTCCCTAGCATTAGGCTAGGGCACCCCTATGCTTAGTCTAGGGCTACCCTAGCCTTAGGCTAGAGCTCCGCTAGCCTTAGGTTAGGTCACCCCTAAGCTTAGGCTAGGGCTCCCCTAGCCTTAGACTCGGACTCCCCTATCCTTAGGCTCGTGCTCCCCTAGCCTTAGGCTATAGCACCCCTAGGCTTAGGCTAAGGCTAGGGCTCCCCTAGCCTTAGGCTATGTCACCCCTAGGCTTAGGCTTGGGCTAGGGTTCCTCTAGCCTTAGGCTAGTGCTCCCCTAGACTGGACTAGGGCACCCCTAGGCTTAGGCTAAGGCTAGGGCTCCCCTAGCCTTAGGCTAGGGCTCCTCTAGCCTTAGGCTAGGGCACCCCTAGGCTTAGGCTAAGGCTAGGTTCCCGTAGCCTTACGCTAGGGCTCACCTAGCCTTAGGCTATGGCACCCCTATGCTTAGGCCATGGCTCCCCTAGCCTTAGGCTAGGGCTCCCCTAGCCTTAGGCTATAGCACCCCTATGCTTAGGCTAAGGCTAGTGTTCCCATAACCTTAGGCTAGGGGTCCCCCAGCCTTAGGCTAGGGCACCCCAAGGCTTAGGGTAAGGCTAGGGATCCCCTAGGCTTAGGCTAAGGCTAGGGCTCTTCTAGCCTTAGGCAGGGCTCCCCTAGCCTTAGGCTAGGGCACCCCTAGGCTTAGGCTGGGGCTCCTCTAACCTTAGGCTAGGGCTCCCCTATCCTAAGGCTAGGGCTCCCCTAGAATTAGTGTATGGCACCCCTAGGCTTAGGCTAAGGCTAGGGCTCCTCTAGCCTTAGGCTAGGGCAAACCTAGGCTTAGGCTAAGGCTTGGGCACCCCTAGCCTTAGGCTAGGGTACACCTAGGCTTAGCCTAAGGCTCCCCTAGTCTTAGGCTAGGGCACCCATAGGCTTAGACTAGGCTCCCTTAGCCTTAGGCTAGGGAACCCCTAGTCTTAGGCTTGTGCTCCCCTAGTCTTAGGCAGGGCTCCCCTAGACTTACGTTAGGGCACCGTTAGGCTTCGGCTAAGGCTTGGGCTCCCCTAGCCTTAGGCTAGTGCTCCCCTAGTCTTAGGCTAGGGCACCCCTAGGCTTAGGCTAAGGCTAGGGCTCCCCTAGCCTTAGGCTAAGTCTCCCTTAGCCTTAGGCTAGGGCTCCCCTAACCTGAGGCAAGGGCACCCCTAGCCTTAGGCTAGGGCACCCCTAGGCTTAGGCTAAGGCTAGTGCTCCCCTAGCCTTAGGCTAGGGCACCCCTAAGCTTAGGTTAAGGCTAGGGCTCCCCTAGCCTTAGGATAGGGCTCCCCTAGCCTTAGTCTAGGGCACCCCTAGGCTTAGGCTAGGACACCCCTAGGCTAAGGCTAGGGCTCCCCTAGCCTTAAGCTAGGGCACCGCAAGTCTTAGGATTGGGCTCCCCTAGCTTTAAGCTTGGGCACCCCTAGGCTTAGGCTAAGTCTAGTGCTCCCCTAGCCTTAGGCTAGGGCTCCCCTAGCCTTAGGCTAGGGCTCCCCTAGCCTTAGACTATGGTTCCCCTAGCCTTAGGCTAGGGCACACCTAGCCTTAGGCTAAGGCTAGGGCTCCCCTAGCCTTAGGCTAGGGCTCTCCTAGCCTTATGCTAGGGCACCCTAAGGCTTAGGCTAAGGCGAGGGTTCTCTTAGCCTTAGGCTAGGGCTCTCCCAGCCTTAGGCTAGGGCACCCCTAGGCTTAGGGTAAGGCTAGGGCTCCCCTAGCCTTAGTCTTGGGCTCTCCTAGCCTTAGGCTAGGGCACCCCTAGGCTTAGGCTAGGGCACCCCGAGGCTTAGGCTAGGGCTCCCCTAGCCTTAAGCTAGGGCTCCCCTAGCCTTAGTCTAGGGCTCCCCTAGCCTTTGGCTACCGCTCCCCTAGACTTAGGCTAGGGCTCCCCTAGCCTTAGGCTATGGCACCCCTAGGCTTAGGCTAAGGCTAGGGCTCCTCTAGCCTTAGGCAGGGCACCCCTAGCCTTAGGTTAGGGCACCTTTAGGCTTAGGCTAGGGCTAGGGCTCACCTAGCCTAAGGGTAGGGCTCCCCTAGGCTTAGGCTAGGGCACCCCTAGGCTTAGGCTAAGACTAGCCCTCCTCTAGCCTTAGGCTAGGGCTCCCCTAGCCTGGACTAGGGCACCCCTAGGCTTAGGCTAAGGCTAGGGCTCCCCTAGCCTTAGGCAGGGCTCCCCTAGCCTTAGGTTAGTGCACCTTTAGGCTTAGGCTAAGGCTAGGGCTCCCCTAGCCTTAGGTAGGGCACCCCAAGGCTTGGGCTCGGGCTCCCCTAACCTTAGGCTCGGGCATCCCTAGCCTTAGGCTACGTTTCCCCTAGCCTTATGCTACGGCACCCCTAGGCTTAGGCTAAGGCTAGGGCTCCTCTAGCCTTAGGCAGGGCGCCCCTAGCCTTAGGTTAGGGCACCTTTAGGCTTAGGCTAGGGCTAGGGCTCACCTAGCCTAAGGGTAGGGCTACCCTAGCCTGGACTAGGGCACCCCTAGGCTTAGGCTAAGGCTAGGGCTCCCCTAGCCTTAGGCAGTGCTCCCCTAGCCTGAGGCTAGGGCACCCCTAGGCTTAGGCTAAGGCTAGGGCTCCCCTAGCCTTAGGGTAGGGCACCCCTAGGCTTAGGCTAGGGCTCCCCTAGCCTTAGGCTAGGGCTCCCTTAGCCTTAGCCTAGGGCACCCCTAGGCTTAGCCTAAGGCTAGGGCTCCCCTAGTCTTAGCTTGGGCTCCCTAGCATTAGGCTAGGGCACCCCTATGCTTAGTCTAGGGCTACCCTAGCCTTAGGCTAGAGCTCCCCTAGCCTTAGGTTAGGGCACCCCTAGGCGTAGGCTAGGGCACCCCTAGGCTTAGGCTAAGTCTAGGGCTCCCCTAGCCTTAGGCTAGGGCTCCCCTAGACTTAGGCTAGGGCACCCCTAGGCTTAGGCTAAGACAAGGGCTCCCCTAGCCTTAGGCTAGGGCTCCCCTAGCCATAGGCTAGGGCACCCCTAGGCTTGGGCTAAGGCTAGGGCTCCCCTGGCCTTAGCTTCTGGCACCCCTAGGCTTACGCTAAGGCTAGGGCTCCCCTAGCCTTAGGGTAAGGCTCCCCTATCCTAAGGCTAGGGCTCCCCTAGCCTTAGGCTAGCACACCCGTAGGCTTAGGCTAAGGCTCGGGCTCACTTAGCCTTAGGCTAATGCTCCCCTAGCCTTAGGCAATGGCACCCCTAGCCTTAAGCTAAGGAACCCCTAGGCTTAGGCTTTGGCTAGGGCTCCCCTAGCCTTAGGTTCGGGCATCCCTAGGCTTAGGCTAAGACTAGGGCTCCCCTAGCCTTAGGCTAGGTCACCCCTAAGCTTAGGCTCAGGCACCCATAGGCTTAGGCAAGGGCTCCACTAGCCTTAGGCTAGGGCTTCCCTCACCTTATGCTAGGGCACCCCTAGGCTTATGCTAAGGCTAAGGCTCCCCTAGCCTTAGGCTAGGGATCTCCTAGCCTTACTAGGGCACCCCTAGGCTTAGGCTAGGGCTCCCCTAGCCTTAGGTTCGGGCACCCCTAGGCTTAGAATAAGGCCAGGGCTCCCCTAGCCTTAGGCTAGGGCACCCATAGGCTTAGGCTAGGGCACCCATAGGCTTAGGCTAAGGCTAGGGCTCCCCTAGCCTTAGGTATGGCAGCCCTAGGCTTAGGCTTGGGCTCCCCTAGCCTTAGGCTACGGCAACCCTAAGCTTAGGCTAAGGTTAGGGCTCCCCTAGCCTTAGGCTAGGGCTCCCATAGCTTTAGGCTAGGGCACCCCTAGGCTTAGGTTAAGGCTAGGACTCCCCTAGCCTTAGCTTGGTCACCCTAGCATTAGGCTGGGGCACCCCTAGGCTTAGTCTAGTGCTACCCTAGCCTTAGGCTAGAGCTCCCCTAGCCTTAGGCAATGGCACCCCTATCCTTAGGCTAGGGCACCCATAGGCTTAGGCTAAGGCTAGTGCTCATCTAGCCTTAGACTAGGGCACCCCTAAGCTTAGGCTAAGGCTAGGGCTCCCATAGCCTTAGGCTCAGGCTCCCCTAGCCTTAGGCTAGGGCACCCCAAGTCTTAGGCTTAGGCTAGGGCTCCCCTAGCTTTAGGTTCCGGCATCCCTAGGCTTAGGCTAAGGCTAGGGCTCCCCTAGCCTTAGGTATGGCAGCCCTGTCCTTAGGCTTGGCCACCCCTAAGCTTAGGCTAAGGTTAGGGCTCCCCTAGTCTTAGGCTAGGGCACCCCTAAGCTTAGGCTTAGGCTATGGCCTAGCCTCAGGTTAGGGCTCCCCTAGCCTTAGGCTAGGGCACCCCTAGGCTTAGGCTAAGGCTATGGCTCCCCTAGCCTTAAGGTAGGGCACCCATAGGCTTAGCCTAGGGCTCCCCTAGCCTTAGGCTAGGGCTCCCATAGCTTTAGGCTAGGGCACCCCTAGGCTTAGGCTAAGGCTATTGCTCACCTAGCCTTAGACTAGGGCACCCCTAAGCTTAGGCTAAGGCTAGCGCTCCCCTAGCCTAAGGCTAGGGCTCCCATAGCCTTAGGCTAGGGCACCCCTAGCCTTAGGCTAGGGCTCCCATAGCCTTAGGATCGGGCTCCCCTAGCTTTAGGCTAGGGCACCCCTAGGATTAGGCTTAGGCTAGGGCTCCCCTAGCCTTCAGTTCGGGCATCCCTAGGATTAGGCTAAGGCTAGGGCTCCCCTAGCCTTAGGCTAGGGCACCCCTAGGCTTAGGATAGCGCTCCCCTAGCCTTAGGTTCGGGCACCCCTAGGCTTAGGATAAGGCTAGGGCTCCCCTAGCCTTAGGCTAGGTCACCCCTAAGCTTAGGCTCAGGCACCCATAAGCTTAGGCTAGGGCTCCACTAGCCTTAGGCTAGGGCTCCCCTCACCTTATGCTAGGGCACCCCTAGGCTTATGCTAAGGCTAAGGCTCCCCTAGCCTTAGGCTAGGGCTCTCCTAGCCTTAGGCAGGGCTCCCCTAGGCTTACGTTAGGGCACCGTTAGGCTTAGGCTAAGGCTTGGGCTCCCCTAGGCTTAGGCTAGGGCATCCTTAGGCTTAGGCTAAGGCTAAGGGTCCCCTAGCCTTATACTGTGGCTCCCCTAGCCTTAGCCTAAGGCTCCCCTAACCTTAGGCTAGGGCACCACTAGGCTTAGGCTAGGCTCCCCTAGCCTTAGGCTAGGGCACCCCTAGGCTCAGGCTTGGGCTCCCCTAGGCTTAGGTTAGTGCTCCCCTATCTTAAAGCTAGGATTCCCTTAGGCTTAGGCTAAGAAAAGGGCTCGCCTAGCCTTAGGCTACGGCTCCCCTAGCCTAAGGCTCGGGCTCCCCAAGCCTTAGGCTAATGGCACCCCTAGGCTTAGGCTAAGGCTAGGGCTCCCCTAGTCTTAGGCAGGGCTCCCTTAGACTTACGTTAGGGCACCGTTAGGCTTAAGCTAAGGCTAGGGCTCCGCTAGCCTTAGGCTAGGGCTCCCCTAGGCTTAAGCTAGGACATCCCTAGGCTTAGGCTAAGGCTAAGGGTCCCCTAGCCTTATGCTGGGGCTCCCCAAGCCTTAGCCTAAGGCTCCCCTAGCCTTAGGCTAGGGCACCCCTAGGTTTAGGCTAACCTCCCCTAGCCTTAGGCTAGGGCACCCCTAGGCTTAGGCTAGGGCTCCCCTAGTCTTAGGCTAGTGCTCCCCTATCTTAAGGCTAGGGCTCCCCTAGGCTTAGGCTAACCTCCCCTAGCCTTAGGCTAGGGCATCCCTAGGCTCAGGCTAGGGCTCCCCTAGTCTTAGGCTAGTGCTCCCCTATCTTAAGGCTAGGGCTCCCCTAGGCTTAGGCTAAGACAAGGGCTCCCCTAGCCTTAGGCTAGGGCTCCCCTAGCCTTAGGCTAGGACATCCCTAGGCTTAGGCTAAGGCTAGGGCTCACCTAGCCTTAGGCTAATGCTCCCCTAGCCTTGGGCTAGGGCACCCCTAGGCTTAGGCTAAGGCTAGGGCTCCCCTAGCCTTAGGCTAGGGCTCCCTTAGCCTTAGGCTAGGGCTCCCCTACCCTTAGGCTAGGGCTCACCTAGCCTTAGGAAATGGCACCCCTAGCCTTAGGCTAGGGCACCCCAAGGCTTAGGCTAAGGCACCCCTAGGCTTAGTATAGGGCTCCCCTAGCCTCAGGCTAGGGCTCCCCTAGCCTCAGGCTAGGGCTCCCCTAGCCTTAGGGTAGGGCACCCCTAGGCTTAGGGTAGGGCTAGGGCTCCCCTATCTTTAGTCTAGGGCTCCCATAGCCGTGGGCTACGACTCCCCTAGTCTTAGGCTTGGGCACCCCTAGGCTTAGGCTAAGACAAGGGCTCCCCTATCCTTAGGCTAGGGGTCCCCTAACCTTAGGCTTGGGCTCCCCTAGCCTTAGGCTAGGGCACACCTAGGCGTAGGCTAAGACTAGGGCTCCCCTAGCCTTAGGCTAGGGCACCCCTAGGCTTAGGCTAAGGCTAGGACTCCCCTAACCTTAGGCAGGGCTCCCCTAGACTTACGTTAGGGCACCGTTAGGCTTATGCTAAGGCTAGGGCTCCCCTACCCTTAGGCTAGGGCTCCCCTAGGCTTAGGCTAGGGCATCCCTAGGCTTAGGCTAAGGATAAGGGTCCCCTAGCCTTATGCTGGGGCTCCCCTAGCCTTAGGCTAAGGCTCCCCTAGCCTTAGGCTAGGGCACCCCTAGGCTTAGGCTAGGCTCCCCTAGCCTTAGGCTAGGGCACCCCTAGGCTCAGGCTAGGGCTCCCCTAGCCTTAGGCTAGGGCATCCCTAGGCTCAGGCTAGGGCTCCCCTAGGCTTAGGTTAGTGTTCCCCTATCGTAAGGCTTGGGCTCCCCTAGCCTTAAGCTTGGACACCCCTAGGCTTAGGCTAAGGCTAGGGCTCACCTAGCCTTAGGCTAATGCTCCCCTAGCCTTAGGCTAGGGCACCCCTAGCCTTAGGCTAAGGCTAGGGCTCCCCTAGCCTTAGGCTAGGGCATCCCTAGGCTCAGGCTAGGGCTCCCCTTGCCTTAGGGTAAGGCTCCCCTATCATAAGGCTAGGGCCCCCCTAGCCTTAGGCTAGGACACCCCTAGGCTTAGCTAAGGCTAGGGCTCACCTAACCTTAGGCTAATGCTCCCCTAGCCTTAGGCTAGGGCACCCCTAGGCTTAGGCTAAGGCTAGGGCTCCCCTAGCCTTAGGGTAGGGCTCCCTTAGCCTTAGGCTAGGGCTACCCTACCCTTAGGCTCGGGCTCCCCTAGCCTTAGGCAATGGCTCCCCTAGCCTTAGGCTAGGGCACCCATAGGCTTAGGCTAAGGCTAGTGCTCACCTAGCCTTAGGCTAGGGCACCCCTAAGCTTAGGCTAAGGATAGGGCTCCCCTAGGCTAAGGCTAGGGCTCCCCTAGCCTTAGGCTTGGGCACCCCTAGCCTTAGGCTAGGGCTCCCATAGCCTTAGGCTCGGGCTTCTAGCCTTAGCTAGGGCACCCCTAGGCTTAGGCTTAGGCTAGGACTCCCCTAGCCTTAGGTTCGGGCATCCCTAGGCTTAGGCTAAGGCTAGGGCTCCCCTAGCCTTAGGCTAGGTCACCCCTAAGCTTAGGCTCAGGCACCCATAGGTGTAGGCTAGGGCTCCCGTAGCCTTAGGTTCGGGCACCCCTAGGCTTAGGCTAAGACAAGGGCTCCCCTAGCCTTAGGCTAAGGCTCCCCTAGGCTTAGGCTAAGGCTACGGTTCCCCTGGCCTTAGCTTCGGGCACCCCTAGGCTTAGGCTAAGGCTAGGGCTCCCCTAGCCTTAGGCTAGTGCTCTCCTAGCCTTAGGCTAGGGCACCGCTAGGCTTAGGCTAGGGCACCCCTAGGCTTAAGCTGGCCTCCCCTAGCCTTAGGCTAGGGCTCCCCTAGGCTTAGGCTTGGGCACCCCTAGGCTTCATCTAAGGCTAGGGCTCCCATAGCCTTATGTTAGGGCACCCCTAGGCTTGGGCTAAGGCTAGGGCTCCCCTAGCCTTAGTCTAGGTCTCCCCTAGCCTTAGGCTACGGCTCCCCTTGCCTTAGGCTTGGGCACCCCTAGGCTTAGGCTAAGACAAGGGCTCCCCTAGCCTTAGGCTAGGGCACCCCTAGGCGTAGGCTAGAGTCCCCTTGCCTTAGGCTAGGGCTCCCCTCGCCTTAAGCTAGGTCTTCCCAGCCTAAAGCTAGGGCTCCCCTAGCCTTAGACTAGGGCAACCCTAGGCTCAGGCTCTGGCTCCCCGAGCTTAGGCTAGTGCTCCCCTATCTTAAAGCTAGGGCTCACCTAGGCTTAGGCTAAGACAAGGGCTCCCCTAGCCTTAGGCTACGGCTCCCCTAGCCTAAGGCTCAGGCTCCTCAAGCCTTAGGCTAGGGCACCCCTAGGCTTAGGCTAACGCGAGGGCTCCCCTAGCCTTAGGCTAGGGCTCCCTTAGCCTTAGGCTAGGGCTCCTCTACCCTTAGGATAAGGCTAGCGCTCCCCTAGCCTAAGGCTAGGGCTCCCATAGCCTTAGGCTCGGGCTCCCCTAGCCTTACGCTAGCACACCCCTAGGCTTAGGCTTAGGCTAGGGTTCTCCTAGGCTCAGGCTAGGGCTCCCCTTGCCTTAGGGTAAGGCTCCCCTATCCTAAGGCTAGGGCCCCCCTAGCCTTAGGCTAGGACACCCCTAGGCTTAGCTAAGGCTAGGGCTCACCTAACCTTAGGCTAATGCTCCCCTAGCCTTAGGCTAGGGCACCCCTAGGCTTAGGCTAAGGCTAGGGCTCCCCTAGCCTTAGACTAGGGCTCCCTTAGCCTTAGGCTAGGGCTACCCTACCCTTAGGCTCGGGCTACCCTACCCTTAGGCTCGGGCTCGCCTAGCCTTAGGCAATGGCTCCCCTAGCCTTAGGCTAGGGCACCCATAGGCTTAGGCTAAGGCTAGTGCTCACCTAGCCTTAGGCTAGGGCACCCCTAAGCTTAGGCTAGGGTCCCCTAGCCTTAGGCTAGGGCTCCCCTCGCCTTAGGCTAGATCTCCCCTAGCCTTAGGCTAGGGCACCCCTAGGCTTAGGCTTAGGCTAGGGTTCTCCTAGGCTTAGGCTCGGGCACCCCTAGGCTTAGGCTAGGGTTCCCCTAGACTTAGGCTAGGGCTCCCCTAGCCTTTGGCTTGTGCTCCCCTATCCTTAGGGCAGGGCACCCCTAGGCTTAGTCCCGGGCTCCCCTAGCCTTAGGCTAGGTCTCCCCTAGGCTTAGGCTCGAGCACCCCTAGGCTTAGGCTAGGGCTCCCCTAGCCTTAGACTAGGGCTCCCCTATCCTTAGGCTAGGGCACCCCTAGGCTTAGGCTAAGACTAGGGCTCCACTAGCCTTAGGCTAGGGCACCCCTAAGCTTAGGCTAAGGCTACGGCTCCCCTAGCCTTAGGCTAGGGCACCTTTAGGCTTAGGCTAGGTCTCCCCAATCCTTAGGCTAGGGCTCCCTTAGCCTTAGGTTAGGGCTCCCCTAGCCTTAGGCTAGAGTACCAGTAGGCTTAGGCTAAGGCTAGGGCTCCCCTAGCCTTAGGCTAGGTCACCCCTAAGCTTAGGCTCAGGCACCCATAAGCTTAGGCTAGGGCTCCACTAGCCTTAGGCTAGGGCTCCCCTCACCTTATGCTAGGGCACCCCTAGGCTTATGCTAAGGCTAAGGCTCCCCTAGCCTTAGGCTATGGCTCTCCTAGCCTTAGGCAGGGCTCCCCTAGGCTTACGTTAGGGCACCGTTAGGCTTAGGCTAAGGCTTGGGCTCCCCTAGGCTTAGGCTAGGGCATCCTTAGGCTTAGGCTAAGGCTAAGGGTCCCCTAGCCTTATACTGTGGCTCCCCTAGCCTTAGCCTAAGGCTCCCCTAACCTTAGGCTAGGGCACCACTAGGCTTAGGCTAGGCTCCCCTAGCCTTAGGCTAGGGCACCCCTAGGCTCAGGCTTGGGCTCCCCTAGGCTTAGGTTAGTGCTCCCCTATCTTAAAGCTAGGATTCCCTTAGGCTTAGGCTAAGAAAAGGGCTCGCCTAGCCTTAGGCTACGGCTCCCCTAGCCTAAGGCTCGGGCTCCCCAAGCCTTAGGCTAATGGCACCCCTAGGCTTAGGCTAAGGCTAGGGCTCCCCTAGTCTTAGGCAGGGCTCCCTTAGACTTACGTTAGGGCACCGTTAGGCTTAAGCTAAGGCTAGGGCTCCGCTAGCCTTAGGCTAGGGCTCCCCTAGGCTTAAGCTAGGACATCCCTAGGCTTAGGCTAAGGCTAAGGGTCCCCTAGCCTTATGCTGGGGCTCCCCAAGCCTTAGCCTAAGGCTCCCCTAGCCTTAGGCTAGGGCACCCCTAGGTTTAGGCTAACCTCCCCTAGCCTTAGGCTAGGGCACCCCTAGGCTTAGGCTAGGGCTCCCCTAGTCTTAGGCTAGTGCTCCCCTATCTTAAGGCTAGGGCTCCCCTAGGCTTAGGCTAACCTCCCCTAGCCTTAGGCTAGGGCATCCCTAGGCTCAGGCTAGGGCTCCCCTAGTCTTAGGCTAGTGCTCCCCTATCTTAAGGCTAGGGCTCCCCTAGGCTTAGGCTAAGACAAGGGCTCCCCTAGCCTTAGGCTAGGGCTCCCCTAGCCTTAGGCTAGGACATCCCTAGGCTTAGGCTAAGGCTAGGGCTCACCTAGCCTTAGGCTAATGCTCCCCTAGCCTTGGGCTAGGGCACCCCTAGGCTTAGGCTAAGGCTAGGGCTCCCCTAGCCTTAGGCTAGGGCTCCCTTAGCCTTAGGCTAGGGCTCCCCTACCCTTAGGCTAGGGCTCACCTAGCCTTAGGAAATGGCACCCCTAGCCTTAGGCTAGGGCACCCCAAGGCTTAGGCTAAGGCACCCCTAGGCTTAGTATAGGGCTCCCCTAGCCTCAGGCTAGGGCTCCCCTAGCCTCAGGCTAGGGCTCCCCTAGCCTTAGGGTAGGGCACCCCTAGGCTTAGGGTAGGGCTAGGGCTCCCCTATCTTTAGTCTAGGGCTCCCATAGCCGTGGGCTACGACTCCCCTAGTCTTAGGCTTGGGCACCCCTAGGCTTAGGCTAAGACAAGGGCTCCCCTATCCTTAGGCTAGGGGTCCCCTAACCTTAGGCTTGGGCTCCCCTAGCCTTAGGCTAGGGCACACCTAGGCGTAGGCTAAGACTAGGGCTCCCCTAGCCTTAGGCTAGGGCACCCCTAGGCTTAGGCTAAGGCTAGGACTCCCCTAACCTTAGGCAGGGCTCCCCTAGACTTACGTTAGGGCACCGTTAGGCTTATGCTAAGGCTAGGGCTCCCCTACCCTTAGGCTAGGGCTCCCCTAGGCTTAGGCTAGGGCATCCCTAGGCTTAGGCTAAGGATAAGGGTCCCCTAGCCTTATGCTGGGGCTCCCCTAGCCTTAGGCTAAGGCTCCCCTAGCCTTAGGCTAGGGCACCCCTAGGCTTAGGCTAGGCTCCCCTAGCCTTAGGCTAGGGCACCCCTAGGCTCAGGCTAGGGCTCCCCTAGCCTTAGGCTAGGGCATCCCTAGGCTCAGGCTAGGGCTCCCCTAGGCTTAGGTTAGTGTTCCCCTATCGTAAGGCTTGGGCTCCCCTAGCCTTAAGCTTGGACACCCCTAGGCTTAGGCTAAGGCTAGGGCTCACCTAGCCTTAGGCTAATGCTCCCCTAGCCTTAGGCTAGGGCACCCCTAGCCTTAGGCTAAGGCTAGGGCTCCCCTAGCCTTAGGCTAGGGCATCCCTAGGCTCAGGCTAGGGCTCCCCTTGCCTTAGGGTAAGGCTCCCCTATCATAAGGCTAGGGCCCCCCTAGCCTTAGGCTAGGACACCCCTAGGCTTAGCTAAGGCTAGGGCTCACCTAACCTTAGGCTAATGCTCCCCTAGCCTTAGGCTAGGGCACCCCTAGGCTTAGGCTAAGGCTAGGGCTCCCCTAGCCTTAGGGTAGGGCTCCCTTAGCCTTAGGCTAGGGCTACCCTACCCTTAGGCTCGGGCTCCCCTAGCCTTAGGCAATGGCTCCCCTAGCCTTAGGCTAGGGCACCCATAGGCTTAGGCTAAGGCTAGTGCTCACCTAGCCTTAGGCTAGGGCACCCCTAAGCTTAGGCTAAGGATAGGGCTCCCCTAGGCTAAGGCTAGGGCTCCCCTAGCCTTAGGCTTGGGCACCCCTAGCCTTAGGCTAGGGCTCCCATAGCCTTAGGCTCGGGCTTCTAGCCTTAGCTAGGGCACCCCTAGGCTTAGGCTTAGGCTAGGACTCCCCTAGCCTTAGGTTCGGGCATCCCTAGGCTTAGGCTAAGGCTAGGGCTCCCCTAGCCTTAGGCTAGGTCACCCCTAAGCTTAGGCTCAGGCACCCATAGGTGTAGGCTAGGGCTCCCGTAGCCTTAGGTTCGGGCACCCCTAGGCTTAGGCTAAGACAAGGGCTCCCCTAGCCTTAGGCTAAGGCTCCCCTAGGCTTAGGCTAAGGCTACGGTTCCCCTGGCCTTAGCTTCGGGCACCCCTAGGCTTAGGCTAAGGCTAGGGCTCCCCTAGCCTTAGGCTAGTGCTCTCCTAGCCTTAGGCTAGGGCACCGCTAGGCTTAGGCTAGGGCACCCCTAGGCTTAAGCTGGCCTCCCCTAGCCTTAGGCTAGGGCTCCCCTAGGCTTAGGCTTGGGCACCCCTAGGCTTCATCTAAGGCTAGGGCTCCCATAGCCTTATGTTAGGGCACCCCTAGGCTTGGGCTAAGGCTAGGGCTCCCCTAGCCTTAGTCTAGGTCTCCCCTAGCCTTAGGCTACGGCTCCCCTTGCCTTAGGCTTGGGCACCCCTAGGCTTAGGCTAAGACAAGGGCTCCCCTAGCCTTAGGCTAGGGCACCCCTAGGCGTAGGCTAGAGTCCCCTTGCCTTAGGCTAGGGCTCCCCTCGCCTTAAGCTAGGTCTTCCCAGCCTAAAGCTAGGGCTCCCCTAGCCTTAGACTAGGGCAACCCTAGGCTCAGGCTCTGGCTCCCCGAGCTTAGGCTAGTGCTCCCCTATCTTAAAGCTAGGGCTCACCTAGGCTTAGGCTAAGACAAGGGCTCCCCTAGCCTTAGGCTACGGCTCCCCTAGCCTAAGGCTCAGGCTCCTCAAGCCTTAGGCTAGGGCACCCCTAGGCTTAGGCTAACGCGAGGGCTCCCCTAGCCTTAGGCTAGGGCTCCCTTAGCCTTAGGCTAGGGCTCCTCTACCCTTAGGATAAGGCTAGCGCTCCCCTAGCCTAAGGCTAGGGCTCCCATAGCCTTAGGCTCGGGCTCCCCTAGCCTTACGCTAGCACACCCCTAGGCTTAGGCTTAGGCTAGGGTTCTCCTAGGCTCAGGCTAGGGCTCCCCTTGCCTTAGGGTAAGGCTCCCCTATCCTAAGGCTAGGGCCCCCCTAGCCTTAGGCTAGGACACCCCTAGGCTTAGCTAAGGCTAGGGCTCACCTAACCTTAGGCTAATGCTCCCCTAGCCTTAGGCTAGGGCACCCCTAGGCTTAGGCTAAGGCTAGGGCTCCCCTAGCCTTAGACTAGGGCTCCCTTAGCCTTAGGCTAGGGCTACCCTACCCTTAGGCTCGGGCTACCCTACCCTTAGGCTCGGGCTCGCCTAGCCTTAGGCAATGGCTCCCCTAGCCTTAGGCTAGGGCACCCATAGGCTTAGGCTAAGGCTAGTGCTCACCTAGCCTTAGGCTAGGGCACCCCTAAGCTTAGGCTAGGGTCCCCTAGCCTTAGGCTAGGGCTCCCCTCGCCTTAGGCTAGATCTCCCCTAGCCTTAGGCTAGGGCACCCCTAGGCTTAGGCTTAGGCTAGGGTTCTCCTAGGCTTAGGCTCGGGCACCCCTAGGCTTAGGCTAGGGTTCCCCTAGACTTAGGCTAGGGCTCCCCTAGCCTTTGGCTTGTGCTCCCCTATCCTTAGGGCAGGGCACCCCTAGGCTTAGTCCCGGGCTCCCCTAGCCTTAGGCTAGGTCTCCCCTAGGCTTAGGCTCGAGCACCCCTAGGCTTAGGCTAGGGCTCCCCTAGCCTTAGACTAGGGCTCCCCTATCCTTAGGCTAGGGCACCCCTAGGCTTAGGCTAAGACTAGGGCTCCACTAGCCTTAGGCTAGGGCACCCCTAAGCTTAGGCTAAGGCTACGGCTCCCCTAGCCTTAGGCTAGGGCACCTTTAGGCTTAGGCTAGGTCTCCCCAATCCTTAGGCTAGGGCTCCCTTAGCCTTAGGTTAGGGCTCCCCTAGCCTTAGGCTAGAGTACCAGTAGGCTTAGGCTAAGGCTAGGGCTCCCCTAGCCTTAGGCTAGGGCTCCCCTAACCTTAGGCTAGGGCACCCCTAGGCTTAGGCTAGGGCTCCCCTAGCCTTAGGCTAGGGCACCTTTAGGCTTAGACTAAGGCTAAGGATCCCCTAGCGTTAGGCTAGGGCTCCCCTAGCATTAGGCTAGGGCACCCCTAGGCTTAGGCTAAGGCTAGGGCTCCCCTAGCCTTCGGATAGGGCTCCCATAGCCTTAGGGTAGGGCTTCCCTAGCCTTAGGGTAGGTCACCCCTAGGCTTAGGCTAAGGCTAGGGCTCACTTAGCCTTAGGCTAAGGCTCCCCTAGCCTTAGGTTAGGGCTCCCCTATCCTTAGGCTAGGTCACCCCTAGGCTTAGGCTCGGGCACCCCTAGGCTTAGGCTAGGGTTCCCCTAGACTTAGGCTAGGGCTCCCCTAGCCTTAGTCTAGTGCTCCCCTATCCTTAGGCCAGGGCACCCCTAGGCTTAGTCCAGGGCTCCCCTAGCCTTAGGCTAGAGCTCCCCTAGCCTTAGGCTAGGGCTCCCCTAGGCTTAGGCTCGGGCACCCCTAGGCTTAGGCTAGGGCTCCCATAGCCTTAGTCTAGGGCTACCCTAACCTTATGCTAGGGCACCCCTAGGCTTAGGCTAAGGCTAGGGCTCCCTTAGCCTTCGGATAGGGCTCCCATTGACTTAGGGTAGGGCTCCCCTAGCCTTAGGGTAGGTCACCCCTAGGCTTATGCTAAGGCTAAGGCTCACCTAACCTTAGGCTAAGGCTACCCGAGCCTTCGGCTAGGGCTCCCCTATCCTTAGGCTAGGTCACCCCTAGGCTTAGGCTCGGGCTCCCCTAGCCTTAGTCTAGTGCTCCCCTATCCTTAGGCCAGGGCACCCCTAGGCTTAGTCCAGGGCTCCCTTAGCCTTAGGCTAGAGATCCCCTAGCCTTAGGCTAGGGCTCCCCTAGGCTTAGGCTCGGGCAACCCTAGGCTTAGGCTAGGCCTCCCCTAGCCTTAGACTTGGGCTCCCCTAGCCTTGGGCTCGGGCACCCCTAGGCTTAGGCTAAGACTAGGGCTCCACTAGCCTTTGGCTAGGGCTCCCCTAGCCTTAGGCTAGGGCACCTTTAGGCTTAGTCTAGGGCTCCCCTAACCTTAGGCTAGGGCTCGCCTAGCCTTAGGTTAGGTCACCCCTAGGCTTAGGCTAACGCTAAGGCTCCCCTAGCCTTAGGCTAAGGCTCCCCTAGCCTTACCCTAGGGCACCCCTAGGCTTAGGCTACGGCTAGGTCTCCCCTAGCCTTAGGCCAGGGCACCACTAAGCTTAGGCTCGGGCACCCCTAGGGTTAGGCTAGGGATCCACTTGCCTTAGGCTAGGGCTCCCCTCACCTTATGCTAGGGCACCCCTAGGCTTTGGCTAAGGCTAGGTCTCCCCTAGTCTTAGGCTAGGACACCCCAAGGCTTAGGCTAAGGCTAGGGCTCCCCCAAACTCCGGCTCGGGCTCAACTAGCCTTAGGCTAGGGCAGCCCTAGGCTTAGGCTAAGGCTAGGGCTCCCCTAGCCTTGGATAGGGCACCCCTAGGGCTAGGCTAACGCTAAGGCTCCCCAGGCCTTAGGCTAGGGCACCCATAGGCTTAGGCTAAGGCTAGGGCTCCCCTAGACTTAGGCTAGGGCTCCCCTAGACTTAGGCTAGGGCTCCCCTAGCCTTAGGCTAGGGCTCCACTAGGCTTAGGCTAGGGCACCCCTAGGCTTAGGCTAAGGCTAGGGCTCCCCTAGCCTTAGGCTAGGGCACCCCTAGGCTTAGGCTTGGGCTCCCCTAGCCTTAGGTTCTGGCACCCCTAGGCTTAGGCTAAGGCTCGGGCTCCCCTAGCCTTAGGCTCGTGCTCCCCTAGCCTTAAGCTCGGGCACCCCTAGCCTTAGTCTAGGCTTCCCCTAGACTTAGGCTAGGGCTTTCTTAGCCTTAGGCTAGTGTTCCCCTATCCTTAGGCCAGGGGACCCCTGGTCTAAGTCCAGGGCTCCCGTAGCCTTAGGCTAGGGCTCCCCTAGCCTTGGGCTAGGGCACCTCTAGGCTTAGGCTAAGACTAGCGCTCCACTAGCCTTTGGCTAGGGCTCCCCTAGCCTTAGGCTAGGGAACCTTTAGGCTTAGGCTAGGGCTCCCCTAGCCTTAGGCTAGGGCACCCCTAGGCTTAGGCTAGGGCTCCCCTAGCCTTGGATAGGGCACCCCTAGGCGTAGGCTAACGCTACTGCTACCCTAGCCTTAGGCTAGGGCAACCCTAGGCTTAGGCTAAGGCTAAGGCTCCCCTAGCCTTAGGCTAGGGCTCCCCTAGCCTTAGGCTAGGGCACCCCTAGGCTTAGGCTAAGGCTCCCCTAGCCTTAGGCTAGGGCACCCGTAGGCTTAGGCTAGGGCTCCCCTAGCCTTAGGTTCGGGCATCCCTAGGCTTAGGCTAAGGCTAGGGCTCCCCTAGCCTTAGGCTAGGGCTCCCCTCACCTTATGCTAGGGCACCCCTAGGCTTTGGCTAAGGCTAGGTCTCCCCTAACCTTAGGCTAGGGCTCTCCTAGCCTTAGGCTTGGGCACCCCTAGGCTTAGGCTAGGGCTCCCCTAGCCTTAGGTTCGGGCACCCCTAAGCTTAGGATAAGGCTAGGGCTCCCCTAGCCTTAGGCTAAGGCACCCATAGGCTTAGGCTAGGGCACCCATAGGCTTAGGCTAATGCTAGGGCTCCCCTAGCCTTAGGCTAGGGCACCCCTAGGCTTAGGCTAAGGCTAGGGATCCCCTAGTCTTAGGCTAGGGCACCCCTAAGCTTAGGCTAAGGCTAGGGCTCGCCTAGCCTTATGCTAGGGCTCCCCTATCCTTAGGCTAGGGCTCCCCTAGGCTTAGGCTAAGGCTAGGGCTCTCCTAGCCTTAGGTAGGGCACCCCTAGGCTTAGGCTAGGGCTCCCCTGCCTTAGGTTCGGGCAACCCTAGCCTTAGGCTAGGGCTCACCTAGACTTAGGCTAGGGCTCCCCTAGCCTTAGGCTAGTGCTCCGGTATCCTTAGGCCAGGGCACCCCTAGGCTTAATCCAGGGCTCCCATAGCCTTCGGCTTGGGCTCCCCTATCCTTAGGCTAGTGATCCCCTAGCCTTAGGCTCGGGCAACCCTAGGCTTAGGCTAGGGCTAGGGCTCCCGTAGCCTCCGGCTAGGGCTCCCCTAGCCTTAGGGTAGGTCACCCCTAGGCTTAGGCTAAGTCTAGGGCTCCACTAGCCTTAGGCTAAGGCTCCCCTATCCTTTGGCCAGGGCACCCCTAGGCTTAGGCTAGGACTCCCCTAGCCTTAGGTTAGGGCACCCCTAGGCTTAGGCTAGGGTTCCCTTAGCCTTAGTCTAGTGCTCCCCTAACCTAAGGCTAGGGCTCCCCTACCCTTAGGCTAGGGCACACCTAGGCTTAGGCTAGGGCTCCCCAACCCTTAGGTTTAGGCACCCCGAGGCTTAGGCTAGGGCTTCCCTAGGCTTAGGATAGGTCTCCCCTAGCCTTTGGCTAGGGCACCCCTAGGCTTAGGCTAGGACTCCCCTGGCCTTTGGTTAGGGCACCCCTAGGCTTTGGCTAGGCTTCCCTTAGCCTTAGGCTAGGGCTCCCCTAGCCTTAGGCTAGGGCACCCCTAAACATAGGCTAAGGCTAGGGCTCCCCTATTCTTTGGCTCTTGCTCCCTTAGCCTTACGTTAGGGCACCCCTAGGCTTAGGCTAAGGCTAGGGCTCCCGTAGCCTTAGGCTAGGGCTCCCCTAGCCTTAGGCTAGGGCTCCCGTAGCCTTAGGCTAGGGCAACCCTAGGCTTAGGCTAGGGCTCCCCTCACCTTATGCTAGGGCACCCCTAGGCTTTGGCTAAGGCTAGGTCTCCCCTAGTCTTAGGCTAGGACACCCCAAGGCTTAGGCTAAGGCTAGGGCTCCCCTAGCCTCCGGTTCGGGCTCAACTAGCCTTAGGCTAGGGCAGCCCTAGGCTTAGGCTAAGGCTAGGGCTCCCCTAGCCTTGGATAGGGCACCCCTAGGGCTAGGCTAACGCTAAGGCTCCCCAAGCCTTAGGCTAGGGCACCCATAGGCTTAGGCTAAGGCTAGGGCTCCCCTAGACTTAGGCTAGGGCTCCCCTAGACTTAGGCTAGGGCTCCCCTATTCTTAGGCAAGGGCTCCCCTAGGCTTAGGCTACTGCACCCCTAGGCTTAGGCTAAGGTTAGGGCTCCCCTAGCCTTAGGCTAGGGCACCCCAAGGCTTAGGCTCGGGCTCCCCTAGCCTTAGGTTCTGGCACCCCTAGGCTTAGGCTAAGGCTAGGGATCCCCTAGCCTTAGGCTAGGGCAACCATAGGCTTAGGCTAGGGCACCCATAGGCTTAGGCTAAGGCTAGGGATCCCCTAGCCTTAGGCTAGGGCTCCCCTATCCTTCGGATAGGGCTCGCCTAGCCTTAGGCTAGGGCACCCCTAGGCTTAGGCTAAGGCTAGAGCTCTCCTAGCTTTAGGCTAGTGCACCCCTAGTCTTAGGCTAGGGCTCCCCTAGCCTTAGGCTCGGGCTCCCCTAGCCTTAGGCTCGTGCTCCCCTAGCCTTAAGCTCGGGAACGCCTAGCCTTAGTCTAGGGTTGCCCTAGACTAAGGCTAGGGCTTCCTTAGCCTTAGGCTAGTGTTCCCCTATCCTTAGGCCAGGGGACCCCTGGTCTAAGTCCAGGGCTCCCGTAGCCTTAGACTAGGGTTCCCCTAACATTGGGCTAGGGCACCCCTAGGCTTAGGCTAAGGCTAGGGCTCCCCTAGCCTTCGGATTGGGCTCCATAGCCTTAGGGTAGGGCTCCCCGAGCCTTAGGGTAGGTCACCCCTAGGCTTACGCTCGGGCAACCCTCGGATTAGGATAGGTCTCCCCTAGCCTTTGGCCAGGGCACCCCTAGGATTAGGCTAGGACTCCCCTAGCCTTAGGTTAGGGCACCCCTAGGCTTAGGCTAGGGTTCCCTTAGCCTTAGGCTAGGGCTCCCCTAGCCTAAGGCTAGGGCTCCCCTACCCTTAGGCTAGGGCACACCTAGGCTTAGGCTAGGGCTCCCCAACCCTTAGGTTTAGGCACCCCTAGGCTTAGGCTAGGGCTCCCCTAGGCTTAGGATAGGTCTCCCCTAGCCTTTCCTAGGGCACCCCTAGGCTTAGGCTAGGACTCCCCTGGCCTTAGGTTAGGGCACCCCTAGGCTTTGGCTAGGGTTCCCTTAGCCTTAGGCTAGGGCTCCCCTAGCCTTAGGCTAGGGCACCCCTAGACATAGGCTAAGGCTAGGGCTTCCCTAGTCTTAGGCTCTTGCTCCCTTAGCCTTACGTTAGTGCACCCCTAGGCTTAGGCTAAGGCTAGGGCTCCCGTAGCCTTGGGCTAGGGCACCCCTAAGCTTAGGCTAAGACTAGGGCTCCACTAGCCTTTGGCTAGGGCTCCCCTAGCCTTAGGCTAGGGCACCTTTAGGCTTGGGCTAGGGCTCCCCTAGCCTTAGGCTAGTGCTCCCCTAGCCTTAGGCTAGGGCACCCCAAGGCTTAGGCTAGGGCTCCCCTAGCATTGGATAGGGAACCCCTAGGCCTAGGCTAACGCTACTGCTACCCTAGCCTTAGGCTAGGGCACCCCTAGGCTTAGGCTAGGACTCCCCTGGCCTTAGGTTAGGGCACCCCTAGGCTTAGGCTAAGGCTAGGGCTCCCCTAGCCTTAGGCTACGGCACCCATAGGCTTAGGCTAGGGCACCCATACGCTTAGGCTAAGGCTAGGGCTCCCCTAGCCTTAGGCTAGGGCTCCCCTATCCTTTGGATAGGGCTCCCCTAGCCTTGGGCTAGGGCACCCCTAGGCTTAGGCTAATGCTAGAGCTCTCCTAGCATTAGGCTAGTGCACCCCTAGTCTTAGGCTAGGGCTCCCCTAGCCTTAGGCTCGGGCTCCCCTAGCCTTAGGCTCGTGCTCCCCTAGCCTTAAGCTCGGGCACCCCTAGCCTTAGTCTAGGCTTCCCCTAGACTTAGGCTAGGGCTTTCTTAGCCTTAGGCTAGTGTTCCCCTATCCTTAGGCCAGGGGACCCCTGGTCTAAATCCAGGGCTCCCGTAGCCTTAACTAGGGCTCCCCTAGCCTTGGGCTAGGGCACCTCTAGGCTTAGGCTAAGACTAGCGCTCCACTAGCCTTTGGCTAGGGCTCCCCTAGCCTTAGGCTAGGGAACCTTTAGGCTTAGGCTAGGGCTCCCCTAGCCTTAGGCTAGGGCACCCCTAGGCTTAGGCTAGGGCTCCCCTAGCCTTGGATAGGGCACCCCTAGGCGTAGGCTAACGCTACTGCTACCCTAGCCTTAGGCTAGGGCAACCCTAGGCTTAGGCTAAGGCTAAGGCTCCCCTAGCCTTAGGCTAGGGCTCCCCTAGCCTTAGGCTAGGGCTCCCCTAGCCTTAGGCTAGGGCACCCCTAGGCTTAGGCTAAGGCTAAGGCTCCCCTAGCCTTAGGCTAGGGCACCCGTAGGCTTAGGCTAGGGCTCCCCTAGCCTTAGGTTCGGGCATCCCTAGGCTTAGGCTAAGGCTAGGGCTCCCCTAGCCTTAGGCTAGGGCTCCCCTCACCTTATGCTAGGGCACCCCTAGGCTTTGGCTAAGGCTAGGTCTCCCCTAACCTTAGGCTAGGGCTCTCCTAGCCTTAGGCTTGGGCACCCCTACGCTTAGGCTAGGGCTCCCCTAGCCTTAGGTTCGGGCACCCCTAAGCTTAGGATAAGGCTAGGGCTCCCCTAGCCTTAGGCTAAGGCACCCATAGGCTTAGGCTAGGGCACCCATAGGCTTAGGCTAATGCTAGGGCTCCCCTAGCCTTAGGCTAGGGCACCCCTAGGCTTAGGCTAAGGCTAGGGATCCCCTAGTCTTAGGCTAGGGCACCCCTAAGCTTAGGCTAAGGCTAGGGCTCGCCTAGCCTTAGGCTAGGGCTCCCCTATCCTTAGGCTAGGGCTCCCCTAGGCTTAGGCTAAGGCTGGGGCTCTCCTAGCCTTAGGTAGGGCACCCCTAGGCTTAGGCTAGGGCTCCCCTGCCTTAGGTTCGGGCAACCCTAGCCTTAGGCTAGGGCTCACCTAGACTTAGGCTAGGGCTCCCCTAGCCTTAGGCTAGTGCTCCGGTATCCTTAGGCCAGGGCACCCCTAGGCTTAATCCAGGGCTCCCATAGCCTTCGGCTTGGGCTCCCCTATCCTTAGGCTAGTGATCCCCTAGCCTTAGGCTCGGGCAACCCTAGGCTTAGGCTAGGGCTAGGGCTCCCGTAGCCTCCGGCTAGGGCTCCCCTAGCCTTAGGGTAGGTCACCCCTAGGCTTAGGCTAAGTCTAGGGCTCCACTAGCCTTAGGCTAAGGCTCCCCTATCCTTTGGCCAGGGCACCCCTAGGCTTAGGCTAGGACTCCCCTAGCCTTAGGTTAGGGCACCCCTAGGCTTAGGCTAGGGTTCCCTTAGCCTTAGTCTAGTGCTCCCCTAACCTAAGGCTAGGGCTCCCCTACCCTTAGGCTAGGGCACACCTAGGCTTAGGCTAGGGCTCCCCAACCCTTAGGTTTAGGCACCCCGAGGCTTAGGCTAGGGCTTCCCTAGGCTTAGGATAGGTCTCCCCTAGCCTTTGGCTAGGGCACCCCTAGGCTTAGGCTAGGACTCCCCTGGCCTTTGGTTAGGGCACCCCTAGGCTTTGGCTAGGCTTCCCTTAGCCTTAGGCTAGGGCTCCCCTAGCCTTAGGCTAGGGCACCCCTAAACATAGGCTAAGGCTAGGGCTCCCCTATTCTTTGGCTCTTGCTCCCTTAGCCTTACGTTAGGGCACCCCTAGGCTTAGGCTAAGGCTAGGGCTCCCGTAGCCTTAGGCTAGGGCTCCCCTAGCCTTAGGCTAGGGCTCCCGTAGCCTTAGGTAGGGCAACCCTAGGCTTAGGCTAGGGCTCCCCTCACCTTATGCTAGGGCACCCCTAGGCTTTGGCTAAGGCTAGGTCTCCCCTAGTCTTAGGCTAGGACACCCCAAGGCTTAGGCTAAGGCTAGGGCTCCCCTAGCCTCCGGTTCGGGCTCAACTAGCCTTAGGCTAGGGCAGCCCTAGGCTTAGGCTAAGGCTAGGGCTCCCCTAGCCTTGGATAGGGCACCCCTAGGGCTAGGCTAACGCTAAGGCTCCCCAAGCCTTAGGCTAGGGCACCCATAGGCTTAGGCTAAGGCTAGGGCTCCCCTAGACTTAGGCTAGGGCTCCCCTAGACTTAGGCTAGGGCTCCCCTATTCTTAGGCAAGGGCTCCCCTAGGCTTAGGCTAGGGCACCCCTAGGCTTAGGCTAAGGTTAGGGCTCCCCTAGCCTTAGGCTAGGGCACCCCAAGGCTTAGGCTCGGGCTCCCCTAGCCTTAGGTTCTGGCACCCCTAGGCTTAGGCTAAGGCTAGGGATCCCCTAGCCTTAGGCTAGGGCAACCATAGGCTTAGGCTAGGGCACCCATAGGCTTAGGCTAAGGCTAGGGATCCCCTAGCCTTAGGCTAGGGCTCCCCTATCCTTCGGATAGGGCTCGCCTAGCCTTAGGCTAGGGCACCCCTAGGCTTAGGCTAAGGCTAGAGCTCTCCTAGCTTTAGGCTAGTGCACCCCTAGTCTTAGGCTAGGGCTCCCCTAGCCTTAGGCTCGGGCTCCCCTAGCCTTAGGCTCGTGCTCCCCTAGCCTTAAGCTCGGGAACGCCTAGCCTTAGTCTAGGGTTGCCCTAGACTAAGGCTAGGGCTTCCTTAGCCTTAGGCTAGTGTTCCCCTATCCTTAGGCCAGGGGACCCCTGGTCTAAGTCCAGGGCTCCCGTAGCCTTAGGCTAGGGTTCCCCTAACATTGGGCTAGGGCACCCCTAGGCTTAGGCTAAGGCTAGGGCTCCCCTAGCCTTCGGATTGGGCTCCATAGCCTTAGGGTAGGGCTCCCCGAGCCTTAGGGTAGGTCACCCCTAGGCTTACGCTCGGGCAACCCTCGGATTAGGATAGGTCTCCCCTAGCCTTTGGCCAGGGCACCCCTAGGATTAGGCTAGGACTCCCCTAGCCTTAGGTTAGGGCACCCCTAGGCTTAGGCTAGGGTTCCCTTAGCCTTAGGCTAGGGCTCCCCTAGCCTAAGGCTAGGG
This sequence comes from Tenrec ecaudatus, assembly GCF_050624435.1. Taxonomy (NCBI): domain Eukaryota; kingdom Metazoa; phylum Chordata; class Mammalia; order Afrosoricida; family Tenrecidae; genus Tenrec; species Tenrec ecaudatus. Next base: position 377,461 of record NW_027458408.1, read on the forward strand.
CTCCCCTACCCTTAGGCTAGGGCACACCTAGGCTTAGGCTAGGGCTCCCCAACCCTTAGGTTTAGGCACCCCTAGGCTTAGGCTAGGGCTCCCCTAGGCTTAGGATAGGTCTCCCCTAGCCTTTCCTAGGGCACCCCTAGGCTTAGGCTAGGACTCCCCTGGCCTTAGGTTAGGGCACCCCTAGGCTTTGGCTAGGGTTCCCTTAGCCTTAGGCTAGGGCTCCCCTAGCCTTAGGCTAGGGCACCCCTAGACATAGGCTAAGGCTAGGGCTTCCCTAGTCTTAGGCTCTTGCTCCCTTAGCCTTACGTTAGTGCACCCCTAGGCTTAGGCTAAGGCTAGGGCTCCCGTAGCCTTGGGCTAGGGCACCCCTAAGCTTAGGCTAAGACTAGGGCTCCACTAGCCTTTGGCTAGGGCTCCCCTAGCCTTAGGCTAGGGCACCTTTAGGCTTGGGCTAGGGCTCCCCTAGCCTTAGGCTAGTGCTCCCCTAGCCTTAGGCTAGGGCACCCCAAGGCTTAGGCTAGGGCTCCCCTAGCATTGGATAGGGAACCCCTAGGCCTAGGCTAACGCTACTGCTACCCTAGCCTTAGGCTAGGGCACCCCTAGGCTTAGGCTAGGACTCCCCTGGCCTTAGGTTAGGGCACCCCTAGGCTTAGGCTAAGGCTAGGGCTCCCCTAGCCTTAGGCTACGGCACCCATAGGCTTAGGCTAGGGCACCCATACGCTTAGGCTAAGGCTAGGGCTCCCCTAGCCTTAGGCTAGGGCTCCCCTATCCTTTGGATAGGGCTCCCCTAGCCTTGGGCTAGGGCACCCCTAGGCTTAGGCTAATGCTAGAGCTCTCCTAGCATTAGGCTAGTGCACCCCTAGTCTTAGGCTAGGGCTCCCCTAGCCTTAGGCTCGGGCTCCCCTAGCCTTAGGCTCGTGCTCCCCTAGCCTTAAGCTCGGGCACCCCTAGCCTTAGTCTAGGCTTCCCCTAGACTTAGGCTAGGGCTTTCTTAGCCTTAGGCTAGTGTTCCCCTATCCTTAGGCCAGGGGACCCCTGGTCTAAGTCCAGGGCTCCCGTAGCCTTAGGCTAGGGCTCCCCTAGCCTTGGGCTAGGGCACCTCTAGGCTTAGGCTAAGACTAGCGCTCCACTAGCCTTTGGCTAGGGCTCCCCTAGCCTTAGGCTAGGGAACCTTTAGGCTTAGGCTAGGGCTCCCCTAGCCTTAGGCTAGGGCACCCCTAGGCTTAGGCTAGGGCTCCCCTAGCCTTGGATAGGGCACCCCTAGGCGTAGGCTAACGCTACTGCTACCCTAGCCTTAGGCTAGGGCAACCCTAGGCTTAGGCTAAGGCTAAGGCTCCCCTAGCCTTAGGCTAGGGCTCCCCTAGCCTTAGGCTAGGGCTCCCCTAGCCTTAGGCTAGGGCACCCCTAGGCTTAGGCTAAGGCTAAGGCTCCCCTAGCCTTAGGCTAGGGCACCCGTAGGCTTAGGCTAGGGCTCCCCTAGCCTTAGGTTCGGGCATCCCTAGGCTTAGGCTAAGGCTAGGGCTCCCCTAGCCTTAGGCTAGGGCTCCCCTCACCTTATGCTAGGGCACCCCTAGGCTTTGGCTAAGGCTAGGTCTCCCCTAACCTTAGGCTAGGGCTCTCCTAGCCTTAGGCTTGGGCACCCCTAGGCTTAGGCTAGGGCTCCCCTAGCCTTAGGTTCGGGCACCCCTAAGCTTAGGATAAGGCTAGGGCTCCCCTAGCCTTAGGCTAAGGCACCCATAGGCTTAGGCTAGGGCACCCATAGGCTTAGGCTAATGCTAGGGCTCCCCTAGCCTTAGGCTAGGGCACCCCTAGGCTTAGGCTAAGGCTAGGGATCCCCTAGTCTTAGGCTAGGGCACCCCTAAGCTTAGGCTAAGGCTAGGGCTCGCCTAGCCTTAGGCTAGGGCTCCCCTATCCTTAGGCTAGGGCTCCCCTAGGCTTAGGCTAAGGCTGGGGCTCTCCTAGCCTTAGGTAGGGCACCCCTAGGCTTAGGCTAGGGCTCCCCTGCCTTAGGTTCGGGCAACCCTAGCCTTAGGCTAGGGCTCACCTAGACTTAGGCTAGGGCTCCCCTAGCCTTAGGCTAGTGCTCCGGTATCCTTAGGCCAGGGCACCCCTAGGCTTAATCCAGGGCTCCCATAGCCTTCGGCTTGGGCTCCCCTATCCTTAGGCTAGTGATCCCCTAGCCTTAGGCTCGGGCAACCCTAGGCTTAGGCTAGGGCTAGGGCTCCCGTAGCCTCCGGCTAGGGCTCCCCTAGCCTTAGGGTAGGTCACCCCTAGGCTTAGGCTAAGTCTAGGGCTCCACTAGCCTTAGGCTAAGGCTCCCCTATCCTTTGGCCAGGGCACCCCTAGGCTTAGGCTAGGACTCCCCTAGCCTTAGGTTAGGGCACCCCTAGGCTTAGGCTAGGGTTCCCTTAGCCTTAGTCTAGTGCTCCCCTAACCTAAGGCTAGGGCTCCCCTACCCTTAGGCTAGGGCACACCTAGGCTTAGGCTAGGGCTCCCCAACCCTTAGGTTTAGGCACCCCGAGGCTTAGGCTAGGGCTTCCCTAGGCTTAGGATAGGTCTCCCCTAGCCTTTGGCTAGGGCACCCCTAGGCTTAGGCTAGGACTCCCCTGGCCTTTGGTTAGGGCACCCCTAGGCTTTGGCTAGGCTTCCCTTAGCCTTAGGCTAGGGCTCCCCTAGCCTTAGGCTAGGGCACCCCTAAACATAGGCTAAGGCTAGGGCTCCCCTATTCTTTGGCTCTTGCTCCCTTAGCCTTACGTTAGGGCACCCCTAGGCTTAGGCTAAGGCTAGGGCTCCCGTAGCCTTAGGCTAGGGCTCCCCTAGCCTTAGGCTAGGGCTCCCGTAGCCTTAGGCTAGGGCAACCCTAGGCTTAGGCTAGGGCTCCCCTCACCTTATGCTAGGGCACCCCTAGGCTTTGGCTAAGGCTAGGTCTCCCCTAGTCTTAGGCTAGGACACCCCAAGGCTTAGGCTAAGGCTAGGGCTCCCCTAGCCTCCGGTTCGGGCTCAACTAGCCTTAGGCTAGGGCAGCCCTAGGCTTAGGCTAAGGCTAGGGCTCCCCTAGCCTTGGATAGGGCACCCCTAGGGCTAGGCTAACGCTAAGGCTCCCCAAGCCTTAGGCTAGGGCACCCATAGGCTTAGGCTAAGGCTAGGGCTCCCCTAGACTTAGGCTAGGGCTCCCCTAGACTTAGGCTAGGGCTCCCATATTCTTAGGCAAGGGCTCCCCTAGGCTTAGGCTAGGGCACCCCTAGGCTTAGGCTAAGGTTAGGGCTCCCCTAGCCTTAGGCTAGGGCACCCCAAGGCTTAGGCTAGGGCTCCCCTAGCATTGGATAGGGAACCCCTAGGCCTAGGCTAACGCTACTGCTACCCTAGCCTTAGGCTAGGGCACCCCTAGGCTTAGGCTAGGACTCCCCTGGCCTTAGGTTAGGGCACCCCTAGGCTTAGGCTAAGGCTAGGGCTCCCCTAGCCTTAGGCTACGGCACCCATAGGCTTAGGCTAGGGCACCCATACGCTTAGGCTAAGGCTAGGGCTCCCCAAGCCTTAGGCTAGGGCTCCCCTATCCTTTGGATAGGGCTCCCCTAGCCTTGGGCTAGGGCACCCCTAGGCTTAGGCTAATGCTAGAGCTCTCCTAGCATTAGGCTAGTGCACCCCTAGTCTTAGGCTAGGGCTCCCCTAGCCTTAGGCCCGGGCTCCCCTAGCCTTAGGCTCGTGCTCCCCTAGCCTTAAGCTTGGGCACCCCTAGCCTTAGTCTAGGCTTCCCCTAGACTTAGGCTAGGGCTTTCTTAGCCTTAGGCTAGTGTTCCCCTATCCTTAGGCCAGGGGACCCCTGGTCTAAGTCCAGGGCTCCCGTAGCCTTAGGCTAGGGCTCCCCTAGCCTTGGGCTAGGGCACCTCTAGGCTTAGGCTAAGACTAGCGCTCCACTAGCCTTTGGCTAGGGCTCCCCAACCTTAGGCTAGGGAACCTTTAGGCTTAGGCTAGGGCTCCCCTAGCCTTAGGCTAGGGCACCCCTAGGCTTAGGCTAGGGCTCCCCTAGCCTTGGATAGGGCACCCCTAGGCGTAGGCTAACGCTACTGCTACCCTAGCCTTAGGCTAGGGCAACCCTAGGCTTAGGCTAAGGCTAAGGCTCCCCTAGCCTTAGGCTAGGGCTCCCCTAGCCTTAGGCTAGGGCACCCCTAGGCTTAGGCTAAGGCTAAGGCTCCCCTAGCCTTAGGCTAGGGCACCCGTAGGCTTAGGCTAGGGCTCCCCTAGCCTTAGGTTCGGGCATCCCTAGGCTTAGGCTAAGGCTAGGGCTCCCCTAGCCTTAGGCTAGGGCTCCCCTCACCTTATGCTAGGGCACCCCTAGGTTTTGGCTAAGGCTAGGTCTCCCCTAACCTTAGGCTAGGGCTCTCCTAGCCTTAGGCTTGGGCACCCCTAGGCTTAGGCTAGGGCTCCCCTAGCCTTAGGTTCGGGCACCCCTAAGCTTAGGATAAGGCTAGGGCTCCCCTAGCCTTAGGCTAAGGCACCCATAGGCTTAGGCTAGGGCACCCATAGGCTTAGGCTAATGCTAGGGCTCCCCTAGCCTTAGGCTAGGGCACCCCTAGGCTTAGGCTAAGGCTAGGGATCCCCTAGTCTTAGGCTAGGGCACCCCTAAGCTTAGGCTAAGGCTAGGGCTCGCCTAGCCTTAGGCTAGGGCTCCCCTATCCTTAGGCTAGGGCTCCCCTAGGCTTAGGCTAAGGCTAGGGCTCTCCTAGCCTTAGGTAGGGCACCCCTAGGCTTAGGCTAGGGCTCCCCTGCCTTAGGTTCGGGCAACCCTAGCCTTAGGCTAGGGCTCACCTAGACTTAGGCTAGGGCTCCCCTAGCCTTAGGCTAGTGCTCCGGTATCCTTAGGCCAGGGCACCCCTAGGCTTAATCCAGGGCTCCCATAGCCTTCGGCTTGGGCTCCCCTATCCTTAGGCTAGTGATCCCCTAGCCTTAGGCTCGGGCAACCCTAGGCTTAGGCTAGGGCTAGGGCTCCCGTAGCCTCCGGCTAGGGCTCCCCTAGCCTTAGGGTAGGTCACCCCTAGGCTTAGGCTAAGTCTAGGGCTCCACTAGCCTTAGGCTAAGGCTCCCCTATCCTTTGGCCAGGGCACCCCTAGGCTTAGGCTAGGACTCCCCTAGCTTTAGGTTAGGGCACCCCTAGGCTTAGGCTAGGGTTCCCTTAGCCTTAGTCTAGTGCTCCCCTAACCTAAGGCTAGGGCTCCCCTACCCTTAGGCTAGGGCACACCTAGGCTTAGGCTAGGGCTCCCCAACCCTTAGGTTTAGGCACCCGAGGCTTAGGCTAGGGCTCCCCTAGCCTTAGGGTAGGTCACCCCTAGGCTTAGGCTAAGTCTAGGGCTCCACTAGCCTTAGGCTAAGGCTCCCCTATCCTTTGGCCAGGGCACCCCTAGGCTTAGGCTAGGACTCCCCTAGCCTTAGGTTAGGGCACCCCTAGGCTTAGGCTAGGGTTCCCTTAGCCTTAGTCTAGTGCTCCCCTAACCTAAGGCTAGGGCTCCCCTACCCTTAGGCTAGGGCACACCTAGGCTTAGGCTAGGGCTCCCCAACCCTTAGGTTTAGGCACCCGAGGCTTAGGCTAGGGCTTCCCTAGGCTTAGGAGAGGTCTCCCCTAACCTTTGGCTAGGGCACCCCTAGGCTTAGGCTAGGACTCCCCTGGCCTTTGGTTAGGGCACCCCTAGGCTTTGGCTAGGCTTCCCTTAGCCTTAGGCTAGGGCTCCCCTAGCCTTAGGCTAGGGCACCCCTAAACATAGGCTAAGGCTAGGGCTCCCCTATTCTTTGGCTCTTGCTCCCTTAGCCTTACGTTAGGGCACCCCTAGGCTTAGGCTAAGGCTAGGGCTCCCGTAGCCTTAGGCTAGGGCTCCCCTAGCCTTAGGCTAGGGCTCCCGTAGCCTTAGGCTAGGGCAACCCTAGGCTTAGGCTAGGGCTCCCCTCACCTTATGCTAGGGCACCCCTAGGCTTTGGCTAAGGCTAGGTCTCCCCTAGTCTTAGGCTAGGACACCCCAAGGCTTAGGCTAAGGCTAGGGCTCCCCTAGCCTCCGGTTCGGGCTCAACTAGCCTTAGGCTAGGGCAGCCCTAGGCTTAGGCTAAGGCTAGGGCTCCCCTAGCCTTGGATAGGGCACCCCTAGGGCTAGGCTAACGCTAAGGCTCCCCAAGCCTTAGGCTAGGGCACCCATAGGCTTAGGCTAAGGCTAGGGCTCCCCTAGACTTAGGCTAGGGCTCCCCTAGACTTAGGCTAGGGCTCCCCTATTCTTAGGCAAGGGCTCCCCTAGGCTTAGGCTAGGGCACCCCTAGGCTTAGGCTAAGGTTAGGGCTCCCCTAGCCTTAGGCTAGGGCACCCCAAGGCTTAGGCTCGGGCTCCCCTAGCCTTAGGTTCTGGCACCCCTAGGCTTAGGCTAAGGCTAGGGATCCCCTAGCCTTAGGCTAGGGCAACCATAGGCTTAGGCTAGGGCACCCATAGGCTTAGGCTAAGGCTAGGGATCCCCTAGCCTTAGGCTAGGGCTCCCCTATCCTTCGGATAGGGCTCGCCTAGCCTTAGGCTAGGGCACCCCTAGGCTTAGGCTAAGGCTAGAGCTCTCCTAGCTTTAGGCTAGTGCACCCCTAGTCTTAGGCTAGGGCTCCCCTAGCCTTAGGCTCGGGCTCCCCTAGCCTTAGGCTCGTGCTCCCCTAGCCTTAAGCTCGGGAACGCCTAGCCTTAGTCTAGGGTTGCCCTAGACTAAGGCTAGGGCTTCCTTAGCCTTAGGCTAGTGTTCCCCTATCCTTAGGCCAGGGGACCCCTGGTCTAAGTCCAGGGCTCCCGTAGCCTTAGGCTAGGGTTCCCCTAACATTGGGCTAGGGCACCCCTAGGCTTAGGCTAAGGCTAGGGCTCCCCTAGCCTTCGGATTGGGCTCCATAGCCTTAGGGTAGGGCTCCCCGAGCCTTAGGGTAGGTCACCCCTAGGCTTACGCTCGGGCAACCCTCGGATTAGGATAGGTCTCCCCTAGCCTTTGGCCAGGGCACCCCTAGGATTAGGCTAGGACTCCCCTAGCCTTAGGTTAGGGCACCCCTAGGCTTAGGCTAGGGTTCCCTTAGCCTTAGGCTAGGGCTCCCCTAGCCTAAGGCTAGGGCTCCCCTACCCTTAGGCTAGGGCACACCTAGGCTTAGGCTAGGGCTCCCCAACCCTTAGGTTTAGGCACCCCTAGGCTTAGGCTAGGGCTCCCCTAGGCTTAGGATAGGTCTCCCCTAGCCTTTCCTAGGGCACCCCTAGGCTTAGGCTAGGACTCCCCTGGCCTTAGGTTAGGGCACCCCTAGGCTTTGGCTAGGGTTCCCTTAGCCTTAGGCTAGGGCTCCCCTAGCCTTAGGCTAGGGCACCCCTAGACATAGGCTAAGGCTAGGGCTTCCCTAGTCTTAGGCTCTTGCTCCCTTAGCCTTACGTTAGTGCACCCCTAGGCTTAGGCTAAGGCTAGGGCTCCCGTAGCCTTGGGCTAGGGCACCCCTAAGCTTAGGCTAAGACTAGGGCTCCACTAGCCTTTGGCTAGGGCTCCCCTAGCCTTAGGCTAGGGCACCTTTAGGCTTGGGCTAGGGCTCCCCTAGCCTTAGGCTAGTGCTCCCCTAGCCTTAGGCTAGGGCACCCCAAGGCTTAGGCTAGGGCTCCCCTAGCATTGGATAGGGAACCCCTAGGCATAGGCTAACGCTACTGCTACCCTAGCCTTAGGCTAGGGCACCCCTAGGCTTAGGCTAGGACTCCCCTGGCCTTAGGTTAGGGCACCCCTAGGCTTAGGCTAAGGCTAGGGCTCCCCTAGCCTTAGGCTACGGCACCCATAGGCTTAGGCTAGGGCACCCATACGCTTAGGCTAAGGCTAGGGCTCCCCTAGCCTTAGGCTAGGGCTCCCCTATCCTTTGGATAGGGCTCCCCTAGCCTTGGGCTAGGGCACCCCTAGGCTTAGGCTAATGCTAGAGCTCTCCTAGCATTAGGCTAGTGCACCCCTAGTCTTAGGCTAGGGCTCCCCTAGCCTTAGGCTCGGGCTCCCCTAGCCTTAGGCTCGTGCTCCCCTAGCCTTAAGCTCGGGCACCCCTAGCCTTAGTCTAGGCTTCCCCTAGACTTAGGCTAGGGCTTTCTTAGCCTTAGGCTAGTGTTCCCCTATCCTTAGGCCAGGGGACCCCTGGTCTAAGTCCAGGGCTCCCGTAGCCTTAGGCTAGGGCTCCCCTAGCCTTGGGCTAGGGCACCTCTAGGCTTAGGCTAAGACTAGCGCTCCACTAGCCTTTGGCTAGGGCTCCCCTAGCCTTAGGCTAGGGAACCTTTAGGCTTAGGCTAGGGCTCCCCTAGCCTTAGGCTAGGGCACCCCTAGGCTTAGGCTAGGGCTCCCCTAGCCTTGGATAGGGCACCCCTAGGCGTAGGCTAACGCTACTGCTACCCTAGCCTTAGGCTAGGGCAACCCTAGGCTTAGGCTAAGGCTAAGGCTCCCCTAGCCTTAGGCTAGGGCTCCCCTAGCCTTAGGCTAGGGCACCCCTAGGCTTAGGCTAAGGCTAAGGCTCCCCTAGCCTTAGGCTAGGGCACCCGTAGGCTTAGGCTAGGGCTCCCCTAGCCTTAGGTTCGGGCATCCCTAGGCTTAGGCTAAGGCTAGGGCTCCCCTAGCCTTAGGCTAGGGCTCCCCTCACCTTATGCTAGGGCACCCCTAGGCTTTGGCTAAGGCTAGGTCTCCCCTAACCTTAGGCTAGGGCTCTCCTAGCCTTAGGCTTGGGCACCCCTAGGCTTAGGCTAGGGCTCCCCTAGCCTTAGGTTCGGGCACCCCTAAGCTTAGGATAAGGCTAGGGCTCCCCTAGCCTTAGGCTAAGGCACCCATAGGCTTAGGCTAGGGCACCCATAGGCTTAGGCTAATGCTAGGGCTCCCCTAGCCTTAGGCTAGGGCACCCCTAGGCTTAGGCTAAGGCTAGGGATCCCCTAGTCTTAGGCTAGGGCACCCCTAAGCTTAGGCTAAGGCTAGGGCTCGCCTAGCCTTAGGCTAGGGCTCCCCTATCCTTAGGCTAGGGCTCCCCTAGGCTTAGGCTAAGGCTAGGGCTCTCCTAGCCTTAGGTAGGGCACCCCTAGGCTTAGGCTAGGGCTCCCCTGCCTTAGGTTCGGGCAACCCTAGCCTTAGGCTAGGGCTCACCTAGACTTAGGCTAGGGCTCCCCTAGCCTTAGGCTAGTGCTCCGGTATCCTTAGGCCAGGGCACCCCTAGGCTTAATCCAGGGCTCCCATAGCCTTCGGCTTGGGCTCCCCTATCCTTAGGCTAGTGATCCCCTAGCCTTAGGCTCGGGCAACCCTAGGCTTAGGCTAGGGCTAGGGCTCCCGTAGCCTCCGGCTAGGGCTCCCCTAGCCTTAGGGTAGGTCACCCCTAGGCTTAGGCTAAGTCTAGGGCTCCACTAGCCTTAGGCTTAGGCTCCCCTATCCTTTGGCCAGGGCACCCCTAGGCTTAGGCTAGGACTCCCCTAGCCTTAGGTTAGGGCACCCCTAGGCTTAGGCTAGGGTTCCCTTAGCCTTAGTCTAGTGCTCCCCTAACCTAAGGCTAGGGCTCCCCTACCCTTAGGCTAGGGCACACCTAGGCTTAGGCTAGGGCTCCCCAACCCTTAGGTTTAGGCACCCCGAGGCTTAGGCTAGGGCTTCCCTAGGCTTAGGATAGGTCTCCCCTAACCTTTGGCTAGGGCACCCCTAGGCTTAGGCTAGGACTCCCCTGGCCTTTGGTTAGGGCACCCCTAGGCTTTGGCTAGGCTTCCCTTAGCCTTAGGCTAGGGCTCCCCTAGCCTTAGGCTAGGGCACCCCTAAACATAGGCTAAGGCTAGGGCTCCCCTATTCTTTGGCTCTTGCTCCCTTAGCCTTACGTTAGGGCACCCCTAGGCTTAGGCTAAGGCTAGGGCTCCCGTAGCCTTAGGCTAGGGCTCCCCTAGCCTTAGGCTAGGGCTCCCGTAGCCTTAGGCTAGGGCAACCCTAGGCTTAGGCTAGGGCTCCCCTCACCTTATGCTAGGGCACCCCTAGGCTTTGGCTAAGGCTAGGTCTCCCCTAGTCTTAGGCTAGGACACCCCAAGGCTTAGGCTAAGGCTAGGGCTCCCCTAGCCTCCGGTTCGGGCTCAACTAGCCTTAGGCTAGGGCAGCCCTAGGCTTAGGCTAAGGCTAGGGCTCCCCTAGCCTTGGAGAGGGCACCCCTAGGGCTAGGCTAACGCTAAGGCTCCCCAAGCCTTAGGCTAGGGCACCCATAGGCTTAGGCTAAGGCTAGGGCTCCCCTAGACTTAGGCTAGGGCTCCCCTAGACTTAGGCTAGGGCTCCCCTATTCTTAAGCAAGGGCTCCCCTAGGCTTAGGCTAGGGCACCCCTAGGCTTAGGCTAAGGTTAGGGCTCCCCTAGCCTTAGGCTAGGGCACCCCAAGGCTTAGGCTCGGGCTCCCCTAGCCTTAGGTTCTGGCACCCCTAGGCTTAGGCTAAGGCTAGGGATCCCCTAGCCTTAGGCTAGGGCAACCATAGGCTTAGGCTAGGGCACCCATAGGCTTAGGCTAAGGCTAGGGATCCCCTAGCCTTAGGCTAGGGCTCCCCTATCCTTCGGATAGGGCTCGCCTAGCCTTAGGCTAGGGCACCCCTAGGCTTAGGCTAAGGCTAGAGCTCTCCTAGCTTTAGGCTAGTGCACCCCTAGTCTTAGGCTAGGGCTCCCCTAGCCTTAGGCTCGGGCTCCCCTAGCCTTAGGCTCGTGCTCCCCTAGCCTTAAGCTCGGGAACGCCTAGCCTTAGTCTAGGGTTGCCCTAGACTAAGGCTAGGGCTTCCTTAGCCTTAGGCTAGTGTTCCCCTATCCTTAGGCCAGGGGACCCCTGGTCTAAGTCCAGGGCTCCCGTAGCCTTAGGCTAGGGTTCCCCTAACATTGGGCTAGGGCACCCCTAGGCTTAGGCTAAGGCTAGGGCTCCCCTAGCCTTCGGATTGGGCTCCATAGCCTTAGGGTAGGGCTCCCCGAGCCTTAGGGTAGGTCACCCCTAGGCTTACGCTCGGGCAACCCTCGGATTAGGATAGGTCTCCCCTAGCCTTTGGCCAGGGCACCCCTAGGATTAGGCTAGGACTCCCCTAGCCTTAGGTTAGGGCACCCCTAGGCTTAGGCTAGGGTTCCCTTAGCCTTAGGCTAGGGCTCCCCTAGCCTAAGGCTAGGGCTCCCCTACCCTTAGGCTAGGGCACACCTAGGCTTAGGCTAGGGCTCCCCAACCCTTAGGTTTAGGCACCCCTAGGCTTAGGCTAGGGCTCCCCTAGGCTTAGGATAGGTCTCCCCTAGCCTTTCCTAGGGCACCCCTAGGCTTAGGCTAGGACTCCCCTGGCCTTAGGTTAGGGCACCCCTAGGCTTTGGCTAGGGTTCCCTTAGCCTTAGGCTAGGGCTCCCCTAGCCTTAGGCTAGGGCACCCCTAGACATAGGCTAAGGCTAGGGCTTCCCTAGTCTTAGGCTCTTGCTCCCTTAGCCTTACGTTAGTGCACCCCTAGGCTTAGGCTAAGGCTAGGGCTCCCGTAGCCTTGGGCTAGGGCACCCCTAAGCTTAGGCTAAGACTAGGGCTCCACTAGCCTTTGGCTAGGGCTCCCCTAGCCTTAGGCTAGGGCACCTTTAGGCTTGGGCTAGGGCTCCCCTAGCCTTAGGCTAGTGCTCCCCTAGCCTTAGGCTAGGGCACCCCAAGGCTTAGGCTAGGGCTCCCCTAGCATTGGATAGGGAACCCCTAGGCCTAGGCTAACGCTACTGCTACCCTAGCCTTAGGCTAGGGCACCCCTAGGCTTAGGCTAGGACTCCCCTGGCCTTAGGTTAGGGCACCCCTAGGCTTAGGCTAAGGCTAGGGCTCCCCTAGCCTTAGGCTACGGCACCCATAGGCTTAGGCTAGGGCACCCATACGCTTAGGCTAAGGCTAGGGCTCCCCTAGCCTTAGGCTAGGGCTCCCCTATCCTTTGGATAGGGCTCCCCTAGCCTTGGGCTAGGGCACCCCTAGGCTTAGGCTAATGCTAGAGCTCTCCTAGCATTAGGCTAGTGCACCCCTAGTCTTAGGCTAGGGCTCCCCTAGCCTTAGGCTCGGGCTCCCCTAGCCTTAGGCTCGTGCTCCCCTAGCCTTAAGCTCGGGCACCCCTAGCCTTAGTCTAGGCTTCCCCTAGACTTAGGCTAGGGCTTTCTTAGCCTTAGGCTAGTGTTCCCCTATCCTTAGGCCAGGGGACCCCTGGTCTAAGTCCAGGGCTCCCGTAGCCTTAGGCTAGGGCTCCCCTAGCCTTGGGCTAGGGCACCTCTAGGCTTAGGCTAAGACTAGCGCTCCACTAGCCTTTGGCTAGGGCTCCCCTAGCCTTAGGCTAGGGAACCTTTAGGCTTAGGCTAGGGCTCCCCTAGCCTTAGACTAGGGCACCCCTAGGCTTAGGCTAGGGCTCCCCTAGCCTTGGATAGGGCACCCCTAGGCGTAGGCTAACGCTACTGCTACCCTAGCCTTAGGCTAGGGCAACCCTAGGCTTAGGCTAAGGCTAAGGCTCCCCTAGCCTTAGGCTAGGGCTCCCCTAGCCTTAGGCTAGGGCACCCCTAGGCTTAGGCTAAGGCTAAGGCTCCCCTAGCCTTAGGCTAGGGCACCCGTAGGCTTAGGCTAGGGCTCCCCTAGCCTTAGGTTCGGGCATCCCTAGGCTTAGGCTAAGGCTAGGGCTCCCCTAGCCTTAGGCTAGGGCTCCCCTCACCTTATGCTAGGGCACCCCTAGGCTTTGGCTAAGGCTAGGTCTCCCCTAACCTTAGGCTAGGGCTCTCCTAGCCTTAGGCTTGGGCACCCCTAGGCTTAGGCTAGGGCTCCCCTAGCCTTAGGTTCGGGCACCCCTAAGCTTAGGATAAGGCTAGGGCTCCCCTAGCCTTAGGCTAAGGCACCCATAGGATTAGGCTAGGGCACCCATAGGCTTAGGCTAATGCTAGGGCTCCCCTAGCCTTAGGCTAGGGCACCCCTAGGCTTAGGCTAAGGCTAGGGATCCCCTAGTCTTAGGCTAGGGCACCCCTAAGCTTAGGCTAAGGCTAGGGCTCGCCTAGCCTTAGGCTAGGGCTCCCCTATCCTTAGGCTAGGGCTCCCCTAGGCTTAGGCTAAGGCTAGGGCTCTCCTAGCCTTAGGTAGGGCACCCCTAGGCTTAGGCTAGGGCTCCCCTGCCTTAGGTTCGGGCAACCCTAGCCTTAGGCTAGGGCTCACCTAGACTTAGGCTAGGGCTCCCCTAGCCTTAGGCTAGTGCTCCGGTATCCTTAGGCCAGGGCACCCCTAGGCTTAATCCAGGGCTCCCATAGCCTTCAGCTTGGGCTCCCCTATCCTTAGGCTAGTGATCCCCTAGCCTTAGGCTCGGGCAACCCTAGGCTTAGGCTAGGGCTAGGGCTCCCGTAGCCTCCGGCTAGGGCTCCCCTAGCCTTAGGGTAGGTCACCCCTAGGCTTAGGCTAAGTCTAGGGCTCCACTAGCCTTAGGCTAAGGCTCCCCTAGCCTTTGGCCAGGGCACCCCTAGGCTTAGGCTAGGACTCCCCTAGCCTTAGGTTAGGGCACCCCTAGGCTTAGGCTAGGGTTCCCTTAGCCTTAGTCTAGTGCTCCCCTAACCTAAGGCTAGGGCTCCCCTACCCTTAGGCTAGGGCACACCTAGGCTTAGGCTAGGGCTCCCCAACCCTTAGGTTTAGGCACCCCGAGGCTTAGGCTAGGGCTTCCCTAGGCTTAGGATAGGTCTCCCCTAGCCTTTGGCTAGGGCACCCCTAGGCTTAGGCTAGGACTCCCCTGGCCTTTGGTTAGGGCACCCCTAGGCTTTGGCTAGGCTTCCCTTAGCCTTAGGCTAGGGCTCCCCTAGCCTTAGGCTAGGGCACCCCTAAACATAGGCTAAGGCTAGGGCTCCCCTATTCTTTGGCTCTTGCTCCCTTAGCCTTACGTTAGGGCACCCCTAGGCTTAGGCTAAGGCTAGGGCTCCCGTAGCCTTAGGCTAGGGCTCCCCTAGCCTTAGGCTAGGGCTCCCGTAGCCTTAGGCTAGGGCAACCCTAGGCTTAGGCTAGGGCTCCCCTCACCTTATGCTAGGGCACCCCTAGGCTTTGGCTAAGGCTAGGTCTCCCCTAGTCTTAGGCTAGGACACCCCAAGGCTTAGGCTAAGGCTAGGGCTCCCCTAGCCTCCGGTTCGGGCTCAACTAGCCTTAGGCTAGGGCAGCCCTAGGCTTAGGCTAAGGCTAGGGCTCCCCTAGCCTTGGATAGGGCACCCCTAGGGCTAGGCTAACGCTAAGGCTCCCCAAGCCTTAGGCTAGGGCACCCATAGGCTTAGGCTAAGGCTAGGGCTCCCCTAGACTTAGGCTAGGGCTCCCCTATTCTTAGGCAAGGGCTCCCCTAGGCTTAGGCTAGGGCACCCCTAGGCTTAGGCTAAGGTTAGGGCTCCCCTAGCCTTAGGCTAGGGCACCCCAAGGCTTAGGCTCGGGCTCCCCTAGCCTTAGGTTCTGGCACCCCTAGGCTTAGGCTAAGGCTAGGGATCCCCTAGCCTTAGGCTAGGGCAACCATAGGCTTAGGCTAGGGCACCCATAGGCTTAGGCTAAGGCTAGGGATCCCCTAGCCTTAGGCTAGGGCTCCCCTATCCTTCGGATAGGGCTCGCCTAGCCTTAGGCTAGGGCACCCCTAGGCTTAGGCTAAGGCTAGAGCTCTCCTAGCTTTAGGCTAGTGCACCCCTAGTCTTAGGCTAGGGCTCCCCTAGCCTTAGGCTCGTGCTCCCCTAGCCTTAAGCTCGGGAACGCCTAGCCTTAGTCTAGGGTTGCCCTAGACTAAGGCTAGGGCTTCCTTAGCCTTAGGCTAGTGTTCCCCTATCCTTAGGCCAGGGGACCCCTGGTCTAAGTCCAGGGCTCCCGTAGCCTTAGGCTAGGGTTCCCCTAACATTGGGCTAGGGCACCCCTAGGCTTAGGCTAAGGCTAGGGCTCCCCTAGCCTTCGGATTGGGCTCCATAGCCTTAGGGTAGGGCTCCCCGAGCCTTAGGGTAGGTCACCCCTAGGCTTACGCTCGGGCAACCCTCGGATTAGGATAGGTCTCCCCTAGCCTTTGGCCAGGGCACCCCTAGGATTAGGCTAGGACTCCCCTAGCCTTAGGTTAGGGCACCCCTAGGCTTAGGCTAGGGTTCCCTTAGCCTTAGGCTAGGGCTCCCCTAGCCTAAGGCTAGGGCTCCCCTACCCTTAGGCTAGGGCACACCTAGGCTTAGGCTAGGGCTCCCCAACCCTTAGGTTTAGGCACCCCTAGGCTTAGGCTAGGGCTCCCCTAGGCTTAGGATAGGTCTCCCCTAGCCTTTCCTAGGGCACCCCTAGGCTTAGGCTAGGACTCCCCTGGCCTTAGGTTAGGGCACCCCTAGGCTTTGGCTAGGGTTCCCTTAGCCTTAGGCTAGGGCTCCCCTAGCCTTAGGCTAGGGCACCCCTAGACATAGGCTAAGGCTAGGGCTTCCCTAGTCTTAGGCTCTTGCTCCCTTAGCCTTACGTTAGTGCACCCCTAGGCTTAGGCTAAGGCTAGGGCTCCCGTAGCCTTGGGCTAGGGCACCCCTAAGCTTAGGCTAAGACTAGGGCTCCACTAGCCTTTGGCTAGGGCTCCCCTAGCCTTAGGCTAGGGCACCTTTAGGCTTGGGCTAGGGCTCCCCTAGCCTTAGGCTAGTGCTCCCCTAGCCTTAGGCTAGGGCACCCCAAGGCTTAGGCTAGGGCTCCCCTAGCATTGGATAGGGAACCCCTAGGCCTAGGCTAACGCTACTGCTACCCTAGCCTTAGGCTAGGGCACCCCTAGGCTTAGGCTAGGACTCCCCTGGCCTTAGGTTAGGGCACCCCTAGGCTTAGGCTAAGGCTAGGGCTCCCCTAGCCTTAGGCTACGGCACCCATAGGCTTAGGCTAGGGCACCCATACGCTTAGGCTAAGGCTAGGGCTCCCCTAGCCTTAGGCTAGGGCTCCCCTATCCTTTGGATAGGGCTCCCCTAGCCTTGGGCTAGGGCACCCCTAGGCTTAGGCTAATGCTAGAGCTCTCCTAGCATTAGGCTAGTGCACCCCTAGTCTTAGGCTAGGGCTCCCCTAGCCTTAGGCTCGGGCTCCCCTAGCCTTAGGCTCGTGCTCCCCTAGCCTTAAGCTCGGGCACCCCTAGCCTTAGTCTAGGCTTCCCCTAGACTTAGGCTAGGGCTTTCTTAGCCTTAGGCTAGTGTTCCCCTATCCTTAGGCCAGGGGACCCCTGGTCTAAGTCCAGGGCTCCCGTAGCCTTAGGCTAGGGCTCCCCTAGCCTTGGGCTAGGGCACCTCTAGGCTTAGGCTAAGACTAGCGCTCCACTAGCCTTTGGCTAGGGCTCCCCTAGCCTTAGGCTAGGGAACCTTTAGGCTTAGGCTAGGGCTCCCCTAGCCTTAGGCTAGGGCACCCCTAGGCTTAGGCTAGGGCTCCCCTAGCCTTGGATAGGGCACCCCTAGGCGTAGGCTAACGCTACTGCTACCCTAGCCTTAGGCTAGGGCAACCCTAGGCTTAGGCTAAGGCTAAGGCTCCCCTAGCCTTAGGCTAGGGCTCCCCTAGCCTTAGGCTAGGGCACCCCTAGGCTTAGGCTAAGGCTAAGGCTCCCCTAGCCTTAGGCTAGGGCACCCGTAGGCTTAGGCTAGGGCTCCCCTAGCCTTAGGTTCGGGCATCCCTAGGCTTAGGCTAAGGCTAGGGCTCCCCTAGCCTTAGGCTAGGGCTCCCCTCACCTTATGCTAGGGCACCCCTAGGCTTTGGCTAAGGCTAGGTCTCCCCTAACCTTAGGCTAGGGCTCTCCTAGCCTTAGGCTTGGGCACCCCTAGGCTTAGGCTAGGGCTCCCCTAGCCTTAGGTTCGGGCACCCCTAAGCTTAGGATAAGGCTAGGGCTCCCCTAGCCTTAGGCTAAGGCACCCATAGGCTTAGGCTAGGGCACCCATAGGCTTAGGCTAATGCTAGGGCTCCCCTAGCCTTAGGCTAGGGCACCCCTAGGCTTAGGCTAAGGCTAGGGATCCCCTAGTCTTAGGCTAGGGCACCCCTAAGCTTAGGCTAAGGCTAGGGCTCGCCTAGCCTTAGGCTAGGGCTCCCCTATCCTTAGGCTAGGGCTCCCCTAGGCTTAGGCTAAGGCTAGGGCTCTCCTAGCCTTAGGTAGGGCACCCCTAGGCTTAGGCTAGGGCTCCCCTGCCTTAGGTTCGGGCAACCCTAGCCTTAGGCTAGGGCTCACCTAGACTTAGGCTAGGGCTCCCCTAGCCTTAGGCTAGTGCTCCGGTATCCTTAGGCCAGGGCACCCCTAGGCTTAATCCAGGGCTCCCATAGCCTTCGGCTTGGGCTCCCCTATCCTTAGGCTAGTGATCCCCTAGCCTTAGGCTCGGGCAACCCTAGGCTTAGGCTAGGGCTAGGGCTCCCGTAGCCTCCGGCTAGGGCTCCCCTAGCCTTAGGGTAGGTCACCCCTAGGCTTAGGCTATGTCTAGGGCTCCACTAGCCTTAGGCTAAGGCTCCCCTAGCCTTTGGCCAGGGCACCCCTAGGCTTAGGCTAGGACTCCCCTAGCCTTAGGTTAGGGCACCCCTAGGCTTAGGCTAGGGTTCCCTTAGCCTTAGTCTAGTGCTCCCCTAACCTAAGGCTAGGGCTCCCCTACCCTTAGGCTAGGGCACACCTAGGCTTAGGCTAGGGCTCCCCAACCCTTAGGTTTAGGCACCCCGAGGCTTAGGCTAGGGCTTCCCTAGGCTTAGGATAGGTCTCCCCTAGCCTTTGGCTAGGGCACCCCTAGGCTTAGGCTAGGACTCCCCTGGCCTTTGGTTAGGGCACCCCTAGGCTTTGGCTAGGCTTCCCTTAGCCTTAGGCTAGGGCTCCCCTAGCCTTAGGCTAGGGCACCCCTAAACATAGGCTAAGGCTAGGGCTCCCCTATTCTTAGGCTCTTGCTCCCTTAGCCTTACGTTAGGGCACCCCTAGGCTTAGGCTAAGGCTAGGGCTCCCGTAGCCTTAGGCTAGGGCTCCCCTAGCCTTAGGCTAGGGCTCCCGTAGCCTTAGGCTAGGGCAACCCTAGGCTTAGGCTAGGGCTCCCCTCACCTTATGCTAGGGCACCCCTAGGCTTTGGCTAAGGCTAGGTCTCCCCTAGTCTTAGGCTAGGACACCCCAAGGCTTAGGCTAAGGCTAGGGCTCCCCTAGCCTCCGGTTCGGGCTCAACTAGCCTTAGGCTAGGGCAGCCCTAGGCTTAGGCTAAGGCTAGGGCTCCCCTAGCCTTGGATAGGGCACCCCTAGGGCTAGGCTAACGCTAAGGCTCCCCAAGCCTTAGGCTAGGGCACCCATAGGCTTAGGCTAAGGCTAGGGCTCCCCTAGACTTAGGCTAGGGCTCCCCTATTCTTAGGCAAGGGCTCCCCTAGGCTTAGGCTAGGGCACCCCTAGGCTTAGGCTAAGGTTAGGGCTCCCCTAGCCTTAGGCTAGGGCACCCCAAGGCTTAGGCTCGGGCTCCCCTAGCCTTAGGTTCTGGCACCCCTAGGCTTAGGCTAAGGCTAGGGATCCCCTAGCCTTAGGCTAGGGCAACCATAGGCTTAGGCTAGGGCACCCATAGGCTTAGGCTAAGGCTAGGGATCCCCTAGCCTTAGGCTAGGGCTCCCCTATCCTTCGGATAGGGCTCGCCTAGCCTTAGGCTAGGGCACCCCTAGGCTTAGGCTAAGGCTAGAGCTCTCCTAGCTTTAGGCTAGTGCACCCCTAGTCTTAGGCTAGGGCTCCCCTAGCCTTAGGCTCGTGCTCCCCTAGCCTTAAGCTCGGGAACGCCTAGCCTTAGTCTAGGGTTGCCCTAGACTAAGGCTAGGGCTTCCTTAGCCTTAGGCTAGTGTTCCCCTATCCTTAGGCCAGGGGACCCCTGGTCTAAGTCCAGGGCTCCCGTAGCCTTAGGCTAGGGTTCCCCTAACATTGGGCTAGGGCACCCCTAGGCTTAGGCTAAGGCTAGGGCTCCCCTAGCCTTCGGATTGGGCTCCATAGCCTTAGGGTAGGGCTCCCCGAGCCTTAGGGTAGGTCACCCCTAGGCTTACGCTCGGGCAACCCTCGGATTAGGATAGGTCTCCCCTAGCCTTTGGCCAGGGCACCCCTAGGATTAGGCTAGGACTCCCCTAGCCTTAGGTTAGGGCACCCCTAGGCTTAGGCTAGGGTTCCCTTAGCCTTAGGCTAGGGCTCCCCTAGCCTAAGGCTAGGGCTCCCCTACCCTTAGGCTAGGGCACACCTAGGCTTAGGCTAGGGCTCCCCAACCCTTAGGTTTAGGCACCCCTAGGCTTAGGCTAGGGCTCCCCTAGGCTTAGGATAGGTCTCCCCTAGCCTTTCCTAGGGCACCCCTAGGCTTAGGCTAGGACTCCCCTGGCCTTAGGTTAGGGCACCCCTAGGCTTTGGCTAGGGTTCCCTTAGCCTTAGGCTAGGGCTCCCCTAGCCTTAGGCTAGGGCACCCCTAGACATAGGCTAAGGCTAGGGCTTCCCTAGTCTTAGGCTCTTGCTCCCTTAGCCTTACGTTAGTGCACCCCTAGGCTTAGGCTAAGGCTAGGGCTCCCGTAGCCTTGGGCTAGGGCACCCCTAAGCTTAGGCTAAGACTAGGGCTCCACTAGCCTTTGGCTAGGGCTCCCCTAGCCTTAGGCTAGGGCACCTTTAGGCTTGGGCTAGGGCTCCCCTAGCCTTAGGCTAGTGCTCCCCTAGCCTTAGGCTAGGGCACCCCAAGGCTTAGGCTAGGGCTCCCCTAGCATTGGATAGGGAACCCCTAGGCCTAGGCTAACGCTACTGCTACCCTAGCCTTAGGCTAGGGCACCCCTAGGCTTAGGCTAGGACTCCCCTGGCCTTAGGTTAGGGCACCCCTAGGCTTAGGCTAAGGCTAGGGCTCCCCTAGCCTTAGGCTACGGCACCCATAGGCTTAGGCTAGGGCACCCATACGCTTAGGCTAAGGCTAGGGCTCCCCTAGCCTTAGGCTAGGGCTCCCCTATCCTTTGGATAGGGCTCCCCTAGCCTTGGGCTAGGGCACCCCTAGGCTTAGGCTAATGCTAGAGCTCTCCTAGCATTAGGCTAGTGCACCCCTAGTCTTAGGCTAGGGCTCCCCTAGCCTTAGGCTCGGGCTCCCCTAGCCTTAGGCTCGTGCTCCCCTAGCCTTAAGCTCGGGCAC